>NW_027015409.1:212500-294107 GCF_036934945.1 Oncorhynchus masou masou
CATATTTCCCTCAGATTACACAGATCCACAAAGAATTCGAAAACAAATCCAATTTTGAAAAACTCCCATATCTACTGGGTGAAATTCCACAGTGTGCCATCAGAGCAGCAAGATTTGTGACCTGTTGCCACGAGAAAAGGGCAACCAGTGAAGAACACGCACCATTGTAAATACAACCCATATCTATGTTTATTTATTTTATCTTGTGTCCTTTACCATATGTACATTGTAAAAACACTGTATATATATATATATATATATATATATATATATATATATATAAAATATGACATTTGTAATGTCTATTGTTTTGAAACTTCTATATGTGTGAACTGTGTCTACTGTTAATTTTTATTGTTTATTTCACTTTATATATTATCTACCTTACTTGCTTTGGCAATGTTAACACATGTTACCCATGCCAATAAAGCCCCTTGAATTGAATTGAGAGAGAGAGAGAGAGAGAGAGAGAGAGAGACAGAGAGAGAGAGAGAGAGAGAGAGAGAGAGAGAGAGAGACAGAGAGACAGAGAGAGACAAGACCAGTCTGACAGGAAGGAAGGGAGGGGTATTCAGATGTTCAAACTACTATAATGGGACTTTCTCAGCACAGAGAGAGAAAGAGTGAGAAAGAAAGAGAGAGAGAAAAGAGAGATTTTTCAGAAGAGAGAATCTTGTTAGGCTAAAATCAGGCTTTCATCACGTACAAATATATTAGAAAATGTACTAATTGGGGGCAGAGATTTGTTCAATTTCGACACACGTCTTTCATTGTAGAGGAGCTTAGAAGGATGGAAGAGAGACACAGAGACAGAGAGGAAAGAAAGGACTTAAATGTTAAGACAATAAAAGGTTCTAAAACACTGACGGAATGAGATGCACCCTTCACAATAAAAGGTTCTAAAACACTGACGGAATGAGATGCACCCTTCACAATTAAAAGGTTCTAAAACACTGACGGAATGAGATGCACCCTTCACAATAAAAGGTTCTAAAACACTGACGGAATGAGATGCACCCTTCACAATAAAAGGTTCTAAAACACTGACGGAATGAGATGCACCCTTCACAATTAAAGGTTCTAAAACACTGACGGAATGAGATGCACCCTTCACAATAAAAGGTTCTAAAACACTGACGGAATGAGATGCACCCTTCACAATAAAAGGTTCTAAAACACTGACGGAATGAGATGCACCCTTCACAATAAAAGGTTCTAAAACACTGACGGAATGAGATGCACCCTTCACAATTAAAAAAGGTTCTAAAACACTGACGGAATGAGATGCACCCTTCACAATAAAAGGTTATAAAACATGTAAACCGAACATTCATTTGTAGAGGGTCTCCATAAAAAAATAAAGTTTTTAATTAAATATTTTCAGGTCGACACACCAGTTATGAGAGCAGTGGTTTTCAAACTTTTTCAAACTAAAATCAATCAACAATTCCTGCAATCAATCTATTCATAAAACGTCTCTGTGAGAATCAGATCCATGTACAGGACCAGTCAAAAGTTTGGACACAACTTCTCATTCGAGGGTGTTTATTTTTTTACATTCCACAAATCACCCGACCTCAACCCAACTGAGATGGTTTTGGGATGAGTTGGACCGCAGAGTGAAGGAAAAGCAGCCAGCAAGTGCTCAGCATGTGGGAACTCCTTCAAGAGTTGTTCGGAAAAAGCAGTCCGGGTGAAGCTGGTTGAGAGAATGCCAAGAGTGTGCAAAGCTGTCAAGGCAAAGGATGGCTACTTTGAAGAATGTCAAATATTTTGATTTCTTTAACATTTTTTTGGTTACTATATAATTCCATACGTGTTATTTCAAAGTTTTGATGTCTTCCCTATTATTCTAATGTAGAAAATAGTAAAAATAAAGAAAAACCCTTGAATGAGCAGGTGTGTCCACACTTTTGATTGGAACTGTGTGTGTGTGTATATATATATATATATATATATATATATATATACATATATACACACATATATATCTGTATGTCCCTCAGAAGAAAGGAGGGAGAGAGAGGGAGAGAGACAGAGACAGAGAGAAAGAGGGAGGAGAGAAAGAGAGAGAGAAAGAGAGGAGAGAAAGAAAGAGAGAGAGAGAAAGAATGGACTAATAATCTGAAATGAGGAAATAGAAATGACAGTTATGTTCCGTAGTACCAATATAGGACATCTGTCATCTATAGTTCCCCTTTACAATGAGATGCATTATGGGGGAAAAGAGGCCTGGTGTGTGTCTGGGTGTGACAGTGTAGGTCCGTCCCCCGACTAAAACACATCTGGGTCGACCGAGAGTCTTCTGTTCTGTATTTTTCAATATATAGACACATCTCATGTGTTTTAATTAAAAATACAAAAATACAAATATCACATTTCCATAAGTATTCAGACCCTTTAACTCAGTGCTTTGTTGATGCACCTTCGACAGTGATTACAGCCTCGAGTCTTCTTGGGTCTGACGCTACCAGATTGGCACACCTGTATTCGGGGAGTTACTCCCATTCTTCTCTGCAGATCCTCTCAAGCTCTGTCAGGTTGGATGGGGAACATCGCTGCACAGCTATTTTCAGGTCTCTCCAGAGATGTTCGATCGGGTTGAAGTCTGGGCTCCGGGCTGCGACACTGAAGGACATTCAGAGTCTTGTTCCCGAAGCCACTTGAGTTGTCTTGGTAACGTGCTTAAGGTCGTTTTCCTAGTGGAAGTTGAACCTTCGCCCCAGTCAGAGGTCCGGAGCAGGTTTTCATCAAGGATCCTTTCCCCTCAATCCTGATGAGTCTCCCCAGTCCCTGCTGCTGAAAAACAAACCCCACGGCCTCCTGCTGCCACCACCATGCTTCACTGTAGGGATGGTGCCAGGTTTCCTCCAGACGTGATGCTGCCACCACCATGCTTCACTGTAGGGATGGTGCCAGGTTTCCTCCAGACGTGATGCTGCCACCACCATGCTTCACTGTAGGGATGGTGCCAGGTTTCCTCCAGACGTGACGCTTGGCGTTCAGGCCAAAGAGTTCAATCTGTTGTCATGACGTTGGCCAGTTGGTCAGGTTTATGACCCCCATAAATACCTTCCCCCCCCCCTTTCCTCTCTCTCTCCTAACCAGTTGAAAATATGCTAAATATGTACTTAAAGAATATTATGACAGACCAGTTGTCGTCTGAGACATTATTACTGATGATAGGACAACAAACTGTATCTTGGAAAGTCTACACATTCTAGTTATCAGATTCACATGGAATTGTTGTGCCACCTAAATGTTTAAATATGAAACTATTTGTGAAAAGATTAAATGTAATTTTAGCTTCTAAATGCGAGAATTGTTTCCATAAGGTCAATTCTGTTCACTCCGTGGCCCCGCCCAAGTGAACAGACATTGGTTGTAAACTATGAAACACACCCTTCTCTCCCCACTACATAAGCCCCTATTAACGAAATTAACATTTGTGTTCCCGGGGACATGAGGACGACGGTCAATGGGGCTAATATCAAACTACAGAACTAAGCAAACTTCAGCGTGAGCTTCAAGTATGGCAACTTGGTATGAACTTTAAAAACTTTTATTCACTAAAGAAGTGATACCTCCTAGCCGTTGAGTTCGCAGCAGAAGCTGCTGTAAACGCGGACTAGGAAAGGACGGACAAAGTATCTCTTCTACCAAACACACGACGGTACTACAACGCATCCGTTCTACCAGACATTCTTCAAAAGGACTGGAAGATCTCTGTTGGCCAACATGGCCTTCCATCTACGACCAACCTACTGAAGCAGCGCTCAGAGTAAATATTTATTGCATTTTCCCTTTTTTCCAAAATGGGCGGTTATTTCGAATGCATAAGATTCTGTATTTACGATAGCATAGCTTCATGAGGTCCGATCAGAGACCAAATTCCAGTTGTTCCTCAGTCTTCCCGCTCTTTCACTCAAACCCAACCCCCCCTTGTTTTGTGTAACCAGCAGTCATATCTGTTCCGTCCACTAGGGATTTTATGACATTAGTAATCAGTGTATGACCCATCCTGTGTAATTATGTGTGACTGTTTAGGTATTTAAATAAATGAAACCAAATGTTGTATTGCTGATTCAAATTGTTAGCCAGCAAAGACACGGCATTAGGTTTCATCAGACCAGAGAAAATGGTTTCTCATGGTCTGAGAGTCTTTAGGTGCCTTTTGGCAAACTCCAAGCGGGCTGTCATGTGTCTTTTACTGAGGAGTGGCTTCCATCTGGCCACTCTACCATGAAGGTCTGATTGGTGGAGTCCTTCTGGAAAATTCTCCCATCTCTACAGAGGAACTCTGGAGCTCTGTCAGAGTGACCATTGGGTTCTTGGTCACCTCCCTGACCAAGGCCTTTCTCTCTGATTGGTCAGTGTGGCCGGGCAACCAGATCTTATTAGAAGAGTTTTAGTGGTTCCAAAACGTCTTCCATTTCAGAATGATGGAGGCCACTGTGTTCTTGGTCACCTCCCTGACCAAGGCCTTTCTCTCTGATTGGTCAGTGTGGCTGGGCAACCAGATCTTATTAGAAGAGTTTTAGTGGTTCCAAACGTCTTCCATTTCAGAATGATGGAGGCCACTGTGTTCTTGGTCACCTCCCTGACCAAGGCCTTTCTCTCTGAATGGTCAGTGTGGCTGGGCAACCAGATCTTATTAGAAGAGTTTTAGTGGTTCCAAACGTCTTCCATTTCAGAATGATGGAGGCCACTGTGTTCTTGGTCACCTCCCTGACCAAGGCCTTTCTCTCTGATTGGTCAGTGTGGCTGGGCAACCAGATCTTATTAGAAGAGTTTTAGTGGTTCCAAACGTCTTCCATTTCAGAATGATGGAGGCCACTGTGTTCTTGGTCACCTCCCTGACCAAGGCCTTTCTCTCTGATTGGTCAGTGTGGCTGGGCAACCAGATCTTATTAGAAGAGTTTTAGTGGTTCCAAACGTCTTCCATTTCAGAATGATGGAGGCCACTGTGTTCTTGGTCACCTCCCTGACCAAGGCCTTTCTCTCTGATTGGTCAGTGTGGCCGGGCAACCAGATCTTATTAGAAGAGTTTTAGTGGTTCCAAACGTCTTCCATTTCAGAATGATGGAGGCCACTGTGTTCTTGGTCACCTCCCTGACCAAGGCCTTTCTCTCTGATTGGTCAGTGTGGCCGGGCAACCAGATCTTATTAGAAGAGTTTTAGTGGTTCCAAAACGTCTTCCATTTCAGAATGATGGAGGCCACTGTGTTCTTGGGGACCTTCAGTGCCGCAGACATTTGTTGGTACCCTTCAATCCTGTGTCGAGGCTCTTCGACCTCTTGGGTTTTTGCTCTGACCTGCTCTGTCAACTGTGGGACCTTATATAGACAGGTGTGTGCCTTTCCAAAATCATGTCCAAATCAATTCAATTTACCACATGTGGAGTCCAATAAATTTGTAGAAACATCTCAAGGGTGATTAATGGAAACAGGATGCACCTGAGCTCAATTTCGAGTCTCATAGCAAAGGGTCTGAATACTTATGCAAATAAGGTATTTCTGTTTTTTTTTATTTTTAATAGATTTGCACAAAAAAATAGGGTCTGAGTCCTTTCCCGAAGACACTGTAAAATCAAAACAGGAGGCATGTTCACTGGAGGTAAAAGGGGGAAGTCAGATGTGGAATAAATGTGAATAGTTAAAAATAGAAGATAAAGCTGTGCTGATTACAAATGTCATTTATATATATAATTATACGTGCGTGTGTGCGCGTGTGTGTGTGTGTGTGTGTGTGCGCGTGCGTGTGTGTACAGTTTTAGTCAGAAGTTTACATACACCTTAGCCAAATACATTTCAAAACTCAGTTGTTTTTCACAATTCCTGACATTTAATCCTAGTACAAATTCCCTGTTTTAGGCCAGTTAGGATCACCACTTTACATTTACATTTACATTTAAGTCATTTAGCAGACGCTCTTATCCAGAGCGACTTACAAATTGGTGAATTCACCTTCTGACATCCAGTGGAACAGCCACTTTACAATAGTGTATCTAAATCATTAAGGGGGGGGGTGGGGGTGGTGAGAAGGATTACTTATCTTATCCTAGGTATTCCTTGAAGAGGTGGGGTTTCAGGTGTCTCCGGAAGGTGGTGATTGACTCTATTGACTCTACGATTGACTCTACTTTATTTTAAGAATGTGAAATGCCAGAATAATAGTAGAGAGAATTATTTATTTCAGCTTGTATTTCTTTCATCACATTCCCAGTGGGTCAGAAGTTTACATACATTCCAATTAGTATTTGGTAGCATTGCCTTTAAATGATTTAACTTGGGTCAAACGTTTCTGGTTGCCTTCCACAAGCTTCCCACAATAAGTTGGGTGAATTTTGGCCCGTTCATCCTGACAGAGCTGGTGTAACTGAGTCAGGTTTGTAGGCCTCCTTGTTCGCACACACACTTTTCAGTTCTTCCCATACATTATCTATAGGATTGAGATCAGGGCTTTGTGATGGCCACTCCAATACCTGGACTTTGTTGTTATTAAGCCATTTTGCCACAGCTTTGGAAGTATACTTGGGGTCATTGTCCATTTGGAAGACACATTTGTGACCAAGCTTTAACTTCCTGACTGATGTATTGAGATGTTGCTTCAATAGATCCACATAATTTTCCTTCCTCGTGATGCCATTTATTTTGTGAAGTGCACCAGTCCCTCCTGCAGCAAAGCACCCCCACAACATGATGCTGCCACCCCCGTGCTTCACAGTTGGGATGGTGTTCTTCGGGTGTAATTAGCCTCCCCCTTTTCCTCCAAACATAACAATGGTCATTATGGCCAAACAGTTCTATTTTTGAAAAAAAAAAAAAAGTACGATCTTTGTCCCCATGTGCAGTTGCAAAGCGTAGTCTTGCTTTTTTATGACGGTTTTGGAGCAGTGGCTTCTTCCTTGCTGAGCGGCTTCTTCCTTGCTGAGCGGCCTTTCAGGTTATGTCGATATAGGACTCGTTCTACTGTGGATATAGATACTTTTGTACCTGTTTCCTCCAGCATCTTCACAAGGTCCTTTGCTGCTGTTCTGGGATTGATTTGCACTTTTCGCACCAAAGTACGTTCATCTCTAGGAGACAGAACACGTCTCCGTCCTGAGCAGTATGACGGCTGCGTGGTCCCATGGTGTTTATACTTGTATACTATTGTTTGTACAGATGAACGTGGTACCTTCAGGTGTTTTGGAAAATGCTCTGAAGGATGAACCAGACTTGTGGAGGTCTACAAATGTTTTTCCTGAGGTCTTGGCTGATTTCTTTTGATTTTCCCATGATGTCAAGCAAAGAGGCACTGAGTTTGAAGGTTGGCCTTGAAATACATCCACAGGTACACCTCCGATTGACTCAAATGATGTCAATTAGACACCATTTTCTGGAATGTTCCAAGCTGTTTCAAAGGCACATTCAACTATGTAAACTTCTGACCCATTGGAATTGTGATACAGTGAATTATAAAATGAAATAATCTGTCTGTAAACAACTGTTGGAAAAATGACTTGTGTCACAAAGTAAAGACTCCAACTGTGTGTGTGTGTGTGTGTGTGTTACCTGTGAGCAGGTATCCTCCTGTCCCCTGCCACCAGAGTGACGTCACACAGCTGTTTGGTTCGAAGGTAGGTCTCCATCCTGCTGAAGGTCAGGTCTGCGTGTGCGTGAGCCGTGTACACACACTCGTCGGGGGACACACATGGCTCCATCGACACACATGAGGACAGCGTTGCGCTGCTGTTGGAAGACCCACACACACACACACACACACACACACACACACACACAATGTATTTTATTGACTTTGTTTAACTAGTGTTCACCTGCGAGAGGAAGACGAGATGTACACACCATCACACACACACACTTTCAAGATAGTGTTTTAATTGCACTGAGCCAGAATGGCTCCCAGTTTCTCCATATCTTTACCAACACAAGGGAAACTGAGCAGAGCACTGAGCCAAAATGGCTCCCAGTTTCTCCATATCTTTACCAACACAAGGGAAACTGAGCAGAGCACTGAGCCAAAATGGCTCCCAGTTTCTCCATATCTTTACCAACACAAGGGAAACTGAGCAGAGCACTGAGCCAAAATGGCTCCCAATTTCTCCATATCTTTACCAACACAAGGGAAACTGAGCAGAGCACTGAGCCAAAATGGCTCCCAGTTTCTCCATATCTTTACCAACACAAGGGAAACTGAGCAGAGCACTGAGCCAGACTGGCTCCCAGTTTCTCCATATCTTTACCAACACAAGGGAAACTGAGCAGAGCACTGAGCCAGAATGGCTTTGACACATTATTCAGTAGTGGCAGTATGGAAGACAAAACGGATCTTGGCTAGTCTGTCATCTGTGGGTGAGTCATTGTGAGTGAATAAGTGTGTGTGTGTGTGTGTGTGTGTGTGTGTGTGTGTGTCTTTAGCTCTGAGAGCGAGAGAGAAAGATGTAGAGAGAGAGAGGGAGAGAGAGATTCATGGCGAAAGAGAGAGAGCGAGACATGGCGAGAGAGAAACTTCTGTATGTGTGATGTCTACTGTTAATTTTTATTGTTTATTATCTACCTTACTTGCTTTGGCAATGTTAACACATGTTTCCCATGCCAATAAATCCCCTGAATTGAATTGAGAGAGAGAGAGAGAGACATGGCGACAGAGACAGAGAGAGAGAGAGACACATGGCGAGAGAGAGAGAGAGAGAGAGAGACAGAGAGAGACAGAGAGAGAGAGAGACAGAGAGAGAGACAGAGAGAGAGACAGAGAGAGAGACAGAGAGAGAGAGACACATGGCGAGAGACAGAGACACACAGAGACAGAGAGACACATGGCGAGAGAGAGAGAGGGAGAGAGAGAGAGACAGAGAGAGACAGAGAGAGACAGAGAGAGAGAGAGACAGAGAGAGAGACAGAGAGAGAGACAGAGAGAGAGAGAGAGACACATGGCGAGAGACAGAGACACACAGAGACAGAGAGACACATGGCGAGAGAGAGAGAGAGAGAGACATGGCGAGAGAGAGAGAGAGAGAGAGAGACACATGGCGAGAGAGAGAGAGAGAGAGAGAGACACATGGCGAGAGAGACAGAGAGAGAGAGAGAGGGAGAGACATACATTCACAGATTCAGACTTGATTCCTTTAGAAGCACAACTCATCCATAAGACTGGGATATACATTCACAGATTCTTTGTAGAAGCACCTCTGTCATTTATGTTAGTGTTGTGGAGTAACATCAAAAATGTGGTGAATGACGAGGGGTGTGAGTACCGTTTGAAGGACTGTATACATTGAGAATACAAAACGTTAAGACGAGGGGTGTGAGTACTGTCTGAAGGACTGTATACACTGAGAATACAAAACGTTAGGAACACCTGCTCTCTCTCTACATGACAGACTGACCAGGTGAAAACTATGATCCCTTACCTGTTAAATCCACTTCAATCAGTGTAGATGAAGGAGAGGAGACATGTAGATGAAGGGGAGGAGACATGTAGATGAAGGGGAGGAGACATGTAGATGAAGGGGAGGAGACATGTAGATGAAGGGGAGGAGACATGTAGATGAAGGGGAGGAGACATGTAGATGAAGGGGAGGAGACGGGTTAAAGAAGGATTTTATATCATAACTCCAAGACATGCTAACCTCTCACCATTACAATAACAGGCGGGAGTTAGCATTTTATATCATACCACCAAGACATGCTAACCTCTCACCATTACAATAACAGGCGGGAGTTAGCATTTTATATCATACCACCAAGACATGCTAACCTCTCACCATTACAATAACAGGGGAGGTTAGCATTTTATATCATACCCCCAAGACATGCTAACCTCTCACCATTACAATAACAGGCGGGAGTTAGCATTTTATATCATACCCCCCAAGACATGCTAACCTCTCACCATTACAATAACAGGCGGGAGTTAGCATTTTATATCATACCACCAAGACATGCTAACCTCTCACCATTACAATAACAGGCGGGAGTTAGCATTTTATATCATACCCCCAAGACATGCTAACCTCTCACCATTACAATAACAGGCGGGAGTTAGCATTTTATATCATACCCCCCAAGACATGCTAACCTCTCACCATTACAATAACAGGGGAGGTTAGCATTTTATATCATACCACCAAGACATGCTAACCTCTCACCATTACAATAACAGGAGAGGTTAGCATTTTATATCATACCACCAAGACATGCTAACCTCTCACCATTACAATAACAGGGGAGGTTAGCATTTTATATCATAACTCCAAGACATGCTAACCTCTCACCATTACAATAACAGGGGAGGTTAGCATTTTATATCATACCACCAAGACATGCTAACCTCTCACCATTACAATAACAGGGGAGGTTAGCATTTTATATCATACCCCCAAGACATGCTAACCTCTCACCATTACAATAACAGGCGGGAGTTAGCATTTTATATCATACCCCCCAAGACATGCTAACCTCTCACCATTACAATAACAGGCGGGAGTTAGCATTTTATATCATACCCCCCAAGACATGCTAACCTCTCACCATTACAATAACAGGGGAGGTTAGCATTTTATATCATACCACCAAGACATGCTAACCTCTCACCATTACAATAACAGGGGAGGTTAGCATTTTATATCATACCACCAAGACATGCTAACCTCTCACCATTACAATAACAGGGGAGGTTAGCATTTTATATCATAACTCCAAGACATGCTAACCTCTCACCATTACAATAACAGGAGAGGTTAGCATTTTATATCATACCACCAAGACATGCTAACCTCTCACCATTACAATAACAGGGGAGGTTAGCATTTTATATCATACCTCCAAGACATGCTAACCTCTCACCATTACAATAACAGGGAGGGGTTAGCATTTTATATCATACCACCAAGACATGCTAACCTCTCACCATTACAATAACAGGCGGGAGTTAGCATTTTATATCATACCCCCAAGACATGCTAACCTCTCACCATTACAATAACAGGGGAGGTTAGCATTTTATATCATACCCCAAGACATGCTAACCTCTCACCGTTACAATAACAGGCGGGAGTTAGCATTTTATATCATACCACCAAGACATGCTAACCTCTCACCATTACAATAACAGGGGAGGTTAGCATTTTATATCATACCCCCAAGACATGCTAACCTATATACGGTAGACCTACAGAGGGCCTCCTGTATACGGTAGACCCACAGAGGGCCTCCTATATACGGTAGACCCACAGAGGGCCTCCTATATACGGTAGACCCACAGAGGGCCTCCTATATACGGTAGACCCACAGAGGGCCTCCTATATACGGTAGACCCACAGAGGGCCTCCTATATACGGTAGACCCACAGAGGGCCTCCTATATACGGTAGACCCACAGAGGGCCTCCTATATACGGTAGACCCACAGAGGGCCTCCTATATACGGTAGACCCACAGAGGGCCTCCTATATACGGTAGACCCACAGAGGGCCTCCTATATACGGTAGACCCACAGAGGGCCTCCTATATACGGTAGACCCACAGAGGGCCTCCTATATACGGTAGACCCACAGAGGGCCTCCTATATACGGTAGACCCACAGAGGGCCTCCTATATACGGTAGACCTACAGAGGGCCTCCTATATACGGTAGACCTACAGAGGGCCTCCTATATACGGTAGACCTATGTTGAATGCTGCTTGCTATACAAAGTTGATCATTCAGTAAAAATCTATAGAGAATTTAACTTTGTACAAAAAGTAGGCTACCTAACAGAAAGTAGGCTACCTAACAGAAAGTAGGCTACCTAACAGAAAGTAGGCTACCTAACAGAAAGTAGGCTACCTAACAGAAAGTAGGCTACCTAACAGAAAGTAGGCAGGCTAACAGAAAGTAGGCAGGCTAACAGAAAGCTAACCGAAAGTTAGCCGAAACACAGACCTACGTTAAAGCACCGAGAGGAGACAACAAGCCCAACTCATTCTCCTCCTACCTGCAGGAGCTGGAGGCAGTGTCGTCGCGGTTATTATTTCTCTCGGTTCCCGTCAGACCCGTCTCCTCTTCAGCCACGGGAACAGACGCCTCCGGTACCGCGGGTTGGAGGAGCGATGAGCCGTCCCCGGGGCGCTCTGTGTCCGTTACCGGCCGAGAGTGAGAGACAGACAACCGGGTGACCCACTCCGGTTGGCTGAAGGACCGCGGACATGAGGAATGTCCAGCTGCCGTGGCTGCAAACGCTGTTACCGGGAGGTGATCAGTGGGACTCCCAGCATAATTATCCGTAAACGTTCTGTTATTGGCGTTGCATGAACTATTACCACTACAACTACCGTTACCGCTCGTTCCAACAGCTACTATGCAGTCATTTCCTGTTCTGGTGCCGTTACCGGTTCCGTTACTGGTAGAACAGACACTAACAGAGGGGCTCTGGTTCTCTCCGGGGCTGGCCCCTGCTTCTCTCCCGGTAAAGAAGTCTCCTAGCGGGGGGTTGTGGTGCGCGGGAACAGCCGGGTGACCGAACCACCTCCATCGGCTCCGGAGAATCTGCTTCACATCGAAGTCCTTCCGCAGAGAAGAGGAGCTGGAGCCGCTGGTTGACATTCAGGCTCGGGAGACCGGGAGAAATGTCCCGGAGCTCGTACCTAGTTAACGTCGCTTACTGTACTACAGCTCTCTTTGAACCTCCGCGGTTACAACTGAGGAAGGGAGACTTGAGGAGAAGACGGAGAGAGAACGGAGGCAGCACAGCACTCCGTTCTGTTTACAAAAGAACACGGTGGAGGAGTTCTCCTCTCCCTCCTATGCTGGTGCTCACCGACAACACACACACACACACACACACACCCTCTCTCTCTCCCTCCACGTTGCAACGAGCACAACGGAGCTCGTAATTGGGCCACCATCTCTGTGTGTGTAAAATTACCACCTCCACATAACACACACAGTTCTTCATCCATACGAAAGGGGAATTTATTGTGTCAAACGATTTATGCACAAACCAGGCAACATTTTACACATATGGAAAATAGAATATTCTGGTGGTATAGGACAATAAGGTGTGTGTGTGTGTTAGGCATTAATTATTCTCTCATCTAATGAATTGGAGAGCAATGAGGAGAGGGACACTGTCTCTCTGGAGAGCAATGAGGCGAGGGACACTGTCTCTCTGGAGAGCAATGAGGCGAGGGACACTGTCTCTCTGGAGAGCAATGAGGAGAGGGACACTGTCTCTCTGGAGAGCAATGAGGAGAGGGACACTGTCTCTCTGGAGAGCAATGAGGAGAGGGACACTGTCTCTCTGGAGAGCAATGAGGAGATGGACACTGTCTCTCTGGAGAGCAATGAGGAGATGGACACTGTCTCTCTGGAGAGCAATGAGGAGATTGGACACTGTCTCTCTGGAGAGCAATGAGGAGATTGGACACTGTCTCTCTCATCTAATGAACTGGAGAGCAATGAGGAGAGGGACACTTTCTGGAGAGCAATGAGGAGATGGACACTGTCTCTCTGGAGAGCAATGAGGAGATGGACACTGTCTCTCTGGAGAGCAATAAGGCGATGGACACTGTCTCTCTGGAGAGCAATGAGGAGATGGACACTGTCTCTCTGGAGAGCAATGAGGAGATGGACACTGTCTCTCTGGAGAGCAATGAGATCTCTCATCTAATGAACTGGACCCTACAGAGGGACCCTACAGAGGGACCCTACAGAGGGACCAAAGTAACCCTAAAGTGTGTCCTTAGAACCAACTGAGAAGAACTCTGTCTGTTCCTCATCTCCTCTCTCCATCTCCATTGCAGCATTCCCAGAGATTGTTAATGACTGAGTGGATCCCCGAGGACCAATTATCTTGGCCATGTTCTGTTATAATCTCCACCCGGCACAGCCAGAAGAGGACTGGCCACCCCACATAGCCTGGTTCCTCTCTAGGTTTCTTCCTAGGTTCTGGCCATTCTAGGGAGTTTTTCCGAGCCACCGTGCTTCTACACCTGCATTGCTTGCTGTTTGGGGTTTTAGGCTGGGTTTCTGTACAGCACTTTGAGATATCAGCTGATGTAAGAAGGGCTTTATAAATACATTTGATTGATTGATTGATTGATCACATCCCTTCACTTCCCTCTCTTCCCCGAGGACCCATCCCGTTTCTTCTCCGAGGACCCATCCCATTTCTTCCCCGAGGACCCATCCCATTTCTTCCCCGAGGACCCATCCCATTTCTTCCCCGAGGACCCATCCCATTTCTTTCCCGAGGACCCATCCCATTTCTTTCCCGAGGACCCATCCCATTTCTTCCCCGAGGACCCATCCCATTTCTTCCCCGAGGACCCATCCCAGTTCTTCCGAGGACCCATCCCATTTCTTCCCCGAGGACCCATCCCATTTCTTCTCCGAGGACCCATCCCATTTCTTCCCCGAGGACCCATCCCATTTCTTCCCCGAGGACCCATCCCATTTCTTCTCCGAGGACCCATCCCATTTCTTCCGAGGACCCATCCCATTTCTTCTCCGAGGACCCATCCCATTTCTTCTCCGAGGACCCATCCCATTTCTTCTCCGAGGACCCATCCCATTTCTTCTCCGAGGACCCATCCCATTTCTTCTCCGAGGACCCATCCCATTTCTTCCCCGAGGACCCATCCCATCCGCACCGCAGGGCAACAACCATCCAGTCACCTTCCTGAATAACCCAATGGACACACCCTACATACAACAGACCTCGACTACATTAGGATATAGACACACCTAGCAGAATGTAGTCTACATACAGACCTCTCTACTACAGTGGGATATAGACACACCTAGCAGAATGTAGTCTACATACAGACCTCTCTACTACAGTGGGATATAGACACACCTAGCAGAATGTAGTCTACATACAGACCTCTCTACTACAGTAGGATATAGACACACCTAGCAGAATGTAGTCTACATACAGACCTCTCTACTACAGTAGGATATAGACACACCTAGCAGAATGTAGTCTACATACAGACCTCTCTACTACAGTGGGATATAGACACACCTAGCAGAATGTAGTCTACATACAGACCTCTCTACTACAGTAGGATAGACACACCTAGCAGAATGTAGTCTACATACAGACCTCTCTACTACAGTAGGATATAGACACACGTAGCAGAATGTAGTCTACATACAGACCTCTCTACTACAGTGGGATATAGACACACCTAGCAGAATGTAGTCTACATACAGACCTCTCTACTACAGTAGGATATAGACACACCCAGCAGAATGTAGTCTACATACAGACCTCTCTACTACAGTAGGATATAGACACACCTAGCAGAATGTAGTCTACATACATACCTCTCTACTACAGTAGGATATAGACACACCTAGCAGAATGTAGTCTACATACAGACCTCTAGTACAGTGGGATATAGACACACCTAGCAGAATGTAGTCTACATACAGACCTCTCTACTACAGTAGGATATAGACACACCTAGCAGAATGTAGTCTACATACAGACCTCTCTACTACAGTGGGATATAGACACACCTAGCAGAATGTAGTCTACATACAGACCTCTCTACTACAGTAGAATATAGACACACCTAGCAGAATGTAGTCTACATACAGACCTCTCTACTACAGTAGAATATAGACACACCTAGCAGAATGTCTCTAATATAAATATATACATAGGATCAATGCAGAGCTGTGCAGCTCAGAGACAAAACAATAAGCTGGAGAGGGGTGGTAGTGTAGCCTAGTGGTTAGAGCGTTGGACTAGTAACCGAAAGGTTGCAAGTTCAAATCCCCGAGCTGACAAGGTACAAAATCTGTCGTTCTGCCCCTGAACAGGCAGTTAACCCACTGTTCCCAGGCCGTCATTGAAAATAAGAATTTGTTCTTAACTGACTTGCCTGGTGAAATAAAGGTTAAATAAAGGTAAAATAAAAAATAAATAAAAAAAGAGAACACACACTCTACAACCCCACACACTCCCTCTACAACCCCACACACTCCCTCTACAACCCCACACACTCC
The DNA here is from genome assembly GCF_036934945.1 of Oncorhynchus masou masou. Classification (NCBI taxonomy): domain Eukaryota; kingdom Metazoa; phylum Chordata; class Actinopteri; order Salmoniformes; family Salmonidae; genus Oncorhynchus; species Oncorhynchus masou. The sequence goes on from NW_027015409.1 coordinate 228,497, forward strand.
CTCTACAACCCCACACACTCCCTCTACAACCACACACACTCCCGCTACAACCACACACACTCCCTCTACAACCACACACACACACACACACTCTACAACCCCACACACACACACACACACTCTACAACCCCACACACACACACACTCTACAAACCCACACACACACTCCCTCCCTCCAACCACACTCCCTCCCTCCCTCCAACCACACACACACACTCACTCCCTCCAACCACACTCACTCTACAACAGGCCTCGGCAACTCCAGTCCTCAGGGGCCTGATAGCTGGGGCAAAACTATGAACCTAACACACCTGACCCCAACACACCTGACCCCAACACACCTGACTCCAACACACCTGACTCCAACACACCTGACCACAACACACCTGACCACAACACACCTGACTCCAACACACCTGACTCCAACACACCTGACCCCAACACACCTGACTCCAACACACCTGACTCCAACACACCTGACTCCAACACACCTGACTCCAACACACCTGACTCCAACACACCTGACTCCAACACCCCTGACCACAACACACCTGACTCCAACACACCTGACTCCAACACACCTGACTCCAACACACCTGACCCCAACACACCTGTCTCCACCCCTGATTTACAACCACACACTACTACCACACACACACACACTCTCTACAACCAACCACACACTCTACAACCACACACTCTACAACTACACACTCTCCAACACACCTGACTCCAACACACCTGACTCCAACACACCTGACTCCAACACACCTGACTCCAACACACCTGACTCCAACACACCTGACTCCAATAATCACCTAATCCTGATCTTCAGTTTGGATGCAATGTGATTAATCAGCTGTTTTTGCTGGTGAAAAGTGACAAACCAAATCAGGCCCTCGAGGACTGGAGTTGTCCACCCCTGATTTACAACCACACACTACTACCACACACACACACACTCTCTACAACCAACCACACACTCTACAACTACACACTCTACAACTACACACACACACTCACTCTACAACCACAGAGAAGGAAAGTTTCTTAGAGAGTTGGAACAAGACTCGGAGGAGAAATGAAACGTAAGAGTGATTGGTCACTCAGCGACCACATCCTTCAGACAGATCGGTCGCTTGGCAGAGGCCCTCTACAGACTGACGATAACCTAACACACACACACACCATCCATCTACAGACTGACGATAACCTAACACACACCATCCATCTACAGACTGACGATAACCTAACACACACCATCCATCTACAGACTGATGATAACCTAACACACACACACACCATCCATCTACAGACTGACGATAACCTAACACACACACCATCCATCTACAGACTGATGATAACCTAACACACACACCATCCATCTACAGACTGATGATAACCTAACACACACACACACACCATCCATCTACAGACTGACGATAACCTAACACACACACACACCATCCATCTACAGACTGACGATAACCGAACACACACACCATCCATCTACAGACTGACGATAACCTAACACACACCATCCATCTACAGACTGATGATAACCTAACACACACACACACACACCATCCATCTACAGACTGACGATAACCTAACACACACACCATCCATCTACAGACTGATGATAACCTAACACACACACCATCCATCTACAGACTGATGATAACCTAACACACACACACACCATCCATCTACAGACTGACGATAACCTAACACACACACACACACACCATCCATCTACAGACTGACGATAACCTAACACACACACACACACCATCCATCTACAGACTGACGATAACCTAACACACACACACACCATCCATCTACAGACTGTTGATAACCTAACACACACACCATCCATCTACAGACTGATGATAACCTAACACACACACACACCATCCATCCACAGACTGACGATAACCTAACACACACACCATCCATCTACAGACTGACGATAACCTAACACACACACACACACCATCCATCTACAGACTGATGATAACCTAACACACACACACACACCATCCATCTACAGACTGACGATAACCTAACACACACACACACACCATCCATCTACAGACTGACGATAACCTAACACACACACACACCATCCATCTACAGACTGATGATATCCTAACACACACACACACACACCATCCATCTACAGACTGACGATAACCTAACACACACACACACACACACCATCCATCTACAGACTGACGATAACCTAACACACACACACACACCATCCATCTACAGACTGACGATAACCTAACACACACACACACCATCCATCTACAGACTGATGATAACCTAACACACACACACACACACCATCCATCTACAGACTGATGATAACCTAACACACACACCATCCATCTACAGACTGATGATAACCTAATACACACACACACACCATCCATCTACAGACTGATGATAACCTAACACACACACACACCATCCATCTACAGACTGATGATAACCTAACACACACACCATCCATCTACAGACTGACGATAACCTAACACACACACACACACACACACACCATCCAGCTACAGACTGATGATAACCTAACACACACACACACCATCCATCTACAGACTGATGATAACCTAACACACACACCATCCATCTACAGACTGACGATAACCTAACACACACACACACACCATCCATCTACAGACTGATGATAACCTAACACACACACACACCATCCATCTACAGACTGACGATAACCTAACACACACACACACCATCCATCTACAGACTGATGATAACCTAACACACACACCATCCATCTACAGACTGACGATAACCTAACACACACACCAATTCAATTCAATTCAAGGGGCTTTATTGGCATGGGAAACATGTGTTAACATTGCCAAAGCAAGTAAGGTATATAATATATAAAGTGAAATAAACAATAAAAATTAACAGTAGACATCACACATACAGAAGTTTCAAAACAATAAAGACATTTCAAATGTCATATTATATATATATATACAGTGTTTTTACAATGTGCAAATGGTAAAGGACACAAGATAAAATAAATAAGCATAGATATGTGTTGTATTTACAATGGTGCGTGTTCTTCACTGGTTGCCCTTTTCTCGTGGCAACAGGTCACAAATCTTGCTGCTCTGATGGCACACTGTGGAATTTCACCCAGTAGATATGGGAGTTTTTCAAAATTGGATTTGTTTTCGAATTCTTTGTGGATCTGTGTAATCTGAGGGAAATATGTCTCTCTAATATGGTCATACATTGGGCAGGAGGTTAGGAAGTGCAGCTCAGTTTCCACCTCATTTTGTGGGCAGTGAGCACATAGCCTGTCTTCTCTTGAGAGCCATGTCTGCCTACGGCGGCCTTTCTCAATAGCAAGGCTATGCTCGCTGAGTCTGTACATAGTCAAAGCTTTCCTTAATTTTGGGTCAGTCACAGTGGTCAGGTATTCTGCCGCTGTGTACTCTCTGTGTAGGGCCAAATAGCATTCTAGTTTGCTCTGTTTTTTTGTTAATTCTTTCCAATGTGTCAAGTAATTATCTTTTTGTTTTCTCATGATTTGGTTGGGTCTAATTGTGCTGCTGTCATGGGGCTCTGTAGGGTGTGTTTGTGAACAGAGCCCCAGGACCAGCTTGCTTAGGGGACTCTTCTCCAGGTTCATCTCTCTGTAGGTGATGGCTTTGTTGTGGAAGGTTTGGGAATCGCTTCCTTTTAGGTGGTTATAGAATTTAACTGCTCTTTTCTGGATTTTGATAATTAGTGGGTATCGGCCTAATTCTGCTCTGCATGCATTATTTGGTGTTCTACGTTGTACACTGAGGATATTTTTGCAGAATTCTGCGTGCAGAGTCTCAATTTGGTGTTTGTCCCATTTTGTGAAGTCTTGGTTGGTGAGCGGACCCCAGACCTCACAACCATAAAGGGCAATGGGCTCTATGACTGATTCAAGTATTTTTAGCCAAATCCTAATTGGTATGTTGAAATTTATGTTCCTTTTGATGGCATAGAATGCCCTTCTTGCCTTGTCTCTCAGATCGTTCACAGCTTTGTGGAAGTTACCTGTGGCGCTGATGTTTAGGCCAAGGTATGTATAGTTTTTTGTGTGCTCTAGGGCAACAGTGTCTAGATGGAATTTGTATTTGTGGTCCTGGTGACTGGACCTTTTTGGAACACCATAATTTTGGTCTTACTGAGATTTACTGTCAGGGCCCAGGTCTGACAGAATCTGTGCATAAGATCTAGGTGCTGCTGTAGGCCCTCCTTGGTTGGTGACAGAAGCACCAGATCATCAGCAAACAGCAGACATTTGACTTCAGATTCTAGTAGGGTGAGGCCGGGTGCTGCAGACTTTTCTAGTGCCCGCGCCAGTTCGTTGATATATATGTTGAAGAGGGTGGGGCTTAAGCTGCATCCCTGTCTAACCCCACGACCCTGTGTGAAGAAATGTGTGTGTTTTTTGCCAATTTTAACCGCACACTTGTTGTTTGTGTACATGGATTTTATGATGTCGTATGTTTTACCCCCAACACCACTTTCCATCAGTTTGTATAGCAGACCCTCATGCCAAATTGAGTCGAAGGCTTTTTTGAAATCAACAAAGCATGAGAAGACTTTGCCTTTGTTTTGGTTTGTTTGGTTGTCAATTAGGGTGTGCAGGGTGAATACATGGTCTGTTGTACGGTAGTTTGGTAAAAAGCCAATTTGACATTTGCTCAGTACATTGTTTTCATTGAGGAAGTGTACGAGTCTGCTGTTAATGATAATGCAGAGGATTTTCCCAAGGTTACTGTTGACGCATATTCCACGGTAATTATTGGGGTCAAATTTGTCTCCATTTTTGTGGATTGGGGTGATCAGTCCTTGGTTCCAAATATTGGGGAAGATGCCAGAGCTAAGGATGATGTTAAAGAGTTTTAGTATAGCCAATTGGAATTTGTTGTCTGTATATTTGATCATTTCATTGAGGATACCATCAACACCACAGGCCTTTTTGGGTTTGAGGGTTTTTATTTTGTCCTGTAACTCATTCAATGTTATTGGAGAATCCAGTGGGTTCTGGTAGTCTTTAATAGTTGATTCTAAGATCTGTATTTGATCATGTATATGTTTTTGCTCTTTATTCTTTGTTATAGAGCCAAAAAGATTGGAGAAGTGGTTTACCCATACATCTCCATTTTGGATAGATAATTCTTCGTGTTGTTGTTTGTTTAGTGTTTTCCAATTTTCCCAGAAGTGGTTAGAGTCTATGGATTCTTCAATTACATTGAGCTGATTTCTGACATGCTGTTCCTTCTTTTTCCGTAGTGTATTTCTGTATTGTTTTAGTGATTCACCATAGTGAAGGCGTAGACTCAGGTTTTCCGGGTCTCTATGTTTTTGGTTGGACAGGTTTCTCAATTTCTTTCTTAGAATTTTGCATTCTTCATCAAACCATTTGTCATTGTTGTTAATTTTCTTCGGTTTTCTATTTGAGATTTTTAGATTTGATAGGGAAGCTGAGAGGTCAAATATACTGTTAAGATTTTCTACTGCCAAGTTTACACCTTCACTATTACAGTGGAACGTTTTACCCAGGAAATTGTCTAAAAGGGATTGAATTTGTTGTTGCCTAATTGTTTTTTGGTAGGTTTCCAAACTGCATTCCTTCCATCTATAGCATTTCTTAATGTTACTCAGTTCCTTTGGCTTTGATGCCTCATGATTGAGTATTGCTCTGTTTAAGTAGACTGTGATTTTGCTGTGGTCTGATAGGGGTGTCAGTGGGCTGACTGTGAACGCTCTGAGAGACTCTGGGTTGAGGTCAGTGATAAAGTAGTCTACAGTACTACTGCCAAGAGATGAGCTATAGGTGTACCTACCATAGGAGTCCCCTCGAAGCCTACCATTGACTATGTACATACCCAGCGTGCGACAGAGCTGCAGGAGTTGTGACCCGTTTTTGTTGGTTATGTTGTCATAGTTGTGCCTAGGGGGGCATACGGGGGAGGGAATGCTGTCACCTCCAGGCAGGTGTTTGTCCCCCTGTGTGCTGAGGGTGTCAGGTTCTTGTCCGGTTCTGGCATTTAGGTCACCACAGACTAGTACATGTCCCTGGGCCTGGAAATGATTGATTTCCCCCTCCAGGATGGAGAAGCTGTCTTCATTAAAATATGGGGATTCTAGTGGGGGGATATAGGTAGCACACAGGAGGACATTTTTCTCTGTTAGGATAATTTCCTTTTGAATTTCTAGCCAAATGTAGAATGTTCCTGTTTTGATTAATTTAATGGAGTGAGTTAGGTCTGCTCTATACCAAATTAGCATACCCCCTGAGTCCCTTCCCTGTTTCACACCTGGTAGTTTGGTGGATGGGACTACCAACTCTCTGTAACCTAGAGGGCATCCAGTGGGTCTGTCTCCTCTATACCAGGTTTCTTGCAGGATGACAATGTCTGTATTACCGATTTCTTTGGTGAAGTCCGGGTTTCTGCTCTTCAGGCCAAAGGCAGATGACCTCAGGCCTTGGATATTCCAGGATGAAATAGTAAAGGCTTTTTGTTCCATAAAGTGTCCAATGTTGTTGGTCGTGGTTTGGCCTCAGGCCAGTAAGTGTGAGCAGAGCCTGCTGAGCATCTGGTACATGCCATTGGCTTGGGCGAGTGTGAGAGTGGGGGTTGGGACTGTTTGCCCGCTCACTACCTGGGCGTATGTGTGGCTTCCATGTTGAGGCCCTCTTTGCGGGGGTGGGGTACATGGGGTGGGCAGGAGTGGCATAGGTCTGATCTGAGGGGGCCTAAATGGGGTGTGGGCATGATTGACGTGGGGGGTGTTGATTGGTTGGGGTAGGGGTGTGGATGTGTCTGGGTGTGCGGTGGTCTGGATGTAATTCCTCTTGGCGTGGGTCCTCTATGTGTAGGTCCAGGGGGGGGTCCTGCAGGTCTGGGAGGGTGTCTCGCTGGTCTGGGTGGGGTGTCTATTGATCTGTTGCTCCTGTGTGAAGTGTTGGGGATACGTTTGAGAGCGATGTCCTTTAGAGTTCGGGCAAAGATGGGCACTGCTGCCTTGTAGAGGTGGACCTGGTCATAGAGGCTGTTCAAGTCCAGGGTGGAGTGGTGGGCCAGGAAAACGTTTGGTTTTGAGGCACAGTCACGGGAAATACTTGCGTTTACCCGCTGTATTGTGGCAGGGTGGAAGTCTTTTCGTGGTAGCAGGGTGGAGATAACCACTTGTGCGTTGGGGAAAGTAGAAGAAGCCTTTTCAATCACTCCCTTCAGTGCTGTGGCCACTCTTTCCTGCTGGGCCCTCAGGTCGTTTGTGCCTGTGTGTATTATTATGTGGCTCGGTGAGCCTAGTTTGGCCTCAGACAGAAGGTCTATGGCGCTCTGGGTGTTTGGACACCAGAGTTTAGACACACTGTGTTTGGGAAAAAGTTTTTTTTCTTCTATATATTTCCCATTTGAGTCCATAAGTAGTACAATTTGTGTCTTGTGTTTGTCCTCAGTGGGTGTGGGGGGTTGTCAGAAGGGCTATCAGGGTGGCTGACAGGGGGGGTGCTCAGAGGGGGTGAGAGACGCTGGGCTTGGGGTTCTTCATTTGTCTGTTCTGCTGTGATGTCAAGGTTTTTGTTGGGTGCTGAGGTGGGCTGTTCTGCTGGCTTCTCTGTGGGGGTGGCCACCTCTCTAGTGGGTTGTTCTCTGTCACACGCCGTCCCCCTCAACCTCTCCTCCATCCCCCTCAACCTCTCCTCCATCCCCCTCACCTTCTCCTCCATCCCCCTCAACCTCTCCTCCACCAGCAGTCTGATACTCTCCTCTAGTTGCCTGTTCTGCTCCTCTTTCTCCTGTTGTATTTGTCTCACCACTGTCCAAAGTGCAGATATGTCTCTGTCCACCTCCAGCTCTCCTGGTCTGGTTAAGGGGCTGTTGTTGTGCTGGGCTGTTGTCTGGGTCTGTGCTGACTGAAGTGTGATCACCTGCTGTTCCAGCTCCACCTGCCTTATCTCCAGCTGGGTGAATTTGTCTTTCATTTCAATGAGGGAGTGGTAATCTGTGCAGGGAGGTTGACTCTCCGCTGGGGGTTGCTCGTCTGTGGGGTTACATAGTGAAGAGGTCTGGTCTGACCCGCTCGGTGTGGGGGTATCTTTATCAAGGGAGAGCTTCTCCTGCTGGGCTAATTCTTTGATTAGGTGAAAGTCCAGCTGAAACTGTTTGGTGTTACTCTGTACAATTATTGTTCCGGACTTATAGATATTTATATTGCTTGACTCAGAGTCCTCGTTATCAAGTATTCTGAGTTTCCAGCCCTCGTTAACCCCCCCTCTCTTAACAAAGGGGTAGTGTGCTAATATAGCACTGTGCCATGCCAGGGGATGGTTTGTGTGGAAGATAAGGTTGCTGATGTTCCCATTTTTGTAATAGTCAGCAAAAAGTGTCTCTTGATTTTCCATAAGGAGCTTCATTTTGTAATCTTTTCTTGACTTATCATTCTTTACATGCAGAGGGTACTGTATTTTAATTACCTCTGAACAGCGGGAGGGAGCCTCTAAGGCCTCTCCATTTGGTTGGGGTAGACTGTGTGACTCTCCTGCCATTGTTGGGCTAATGGGCTTTGACACCTCTCACTTGACACGTCAGTGCTAGTTGAAGCTGTATCAAGCTTGGCAGAATTATGTTAGAATTCAGTCCTTATAAAGTAATGTTGTGTATTTTTCTTCTTGGCTTTTGGCTTTTAAATATATAGTTTCAGACTAAGCATTACTCACTCAGTTCCAGGTTGGATGGGGTTTTCAGGTTTCTGTTGTTTTCCAGAGAATTTGCTGTATAGAGAAATAAATCTTGGTAGTTGTGAACCTTCCAGGTGATTCCGTAATTCCGTCCAAAATCAGGTTGTAGGTTTTAAGTTTTGATTTGAAGTGGGGGTTATGTTGTAGAGGGTAGAATCCAGTATGTGTTCCTGACAAAAAATCCAAGTTTATCTAACTCCTAATCTATCTTTTTTAAAGAAAATGCTGAAAAATGCAGGAGCTCATCTGATCTATGTCTGCCTCTGGCTCACTCTACCCCCGACCTGATGATATCCTAACACACACACCATCCATCTACAGACTGACGATAACCTAACACACACACACACCATCCATCTACAGACTGACGATAACCTAACACACACACACACCATCCATCTACAGACTGACGATAACCTAACACACACACACACCATCCATCTACAGACTGACGATAACCTAACACACACACACACCATCCATCTACAGACTGATGATAACCTAACACACACACACACACACCATCCATCTACAGACTGATGATAACCTAACACACACACCATCCATCTACAGACTGACGATAACCTAACACACACACCATCCATCTACAGACTGACGATAACCTAACACACACACACACCATCCATCTACAGACTGATGATAACCTAACACACACACACCATCCATCTACAGACTGATGATAACCTAACACACACACACACCATCCTTCACTCTCTACCCTTCCATACTTCAATATCCTCCTCACATCCCTACCATGACACTCCAGGAAATGGAAGTGTGTGTGTGTGTGTGTGTGTGTGTGATCATAATCACTGGAGATTAGAGCTGGAATTACAGTAGACGCATTTCCAGATGAGAATTCTGGGAAATTGGAACTCGCTTTACCCTGCCTTCATGTACATATCTACCTCACATACCTTATTATTATCTATCCTGATGTCTAGTCACTTTACCTTCATGTACATATCTACCTCTAATACCTCATTATTATCTATCCTGATGTCGAGTCACTTTACCCTGCCTTCATGTACATATCTACCTCTAATACCTTATTATTATCTATCCTGATGTCTAGTCACTTTACCTTCATGTACATATCTACCTCAAATACCTTATTATTATCTATCCTGATGTCTAGTCACTTTACCCTGCCTTCATGTACATATCTACCTCTAATACCTTATTATTATCTATCCTGATGTCACTTTACCCTGCCTTCATGTACATATCTACCTCAAATACCTTATTATTATCTATCCTGATGTCACTTTACCCTGCCTTCATGTACATATCTACCTCAAATACCTTATTATTATCTATCCTGACGTCTAGTCACTTTACCCTGCCTTCATGTACATATCTACCTCTAATACCTCATTATTATCTATCCTGATGCCTAGTCACTTTACCCTGCCTTCATGTACATATCTACCTCAAATACCTCGTACCTAGGCACATTGATCTGGTACTTCCTGTATATAGCTCCACATTGATCTAGTACTGGTACTCCCTGTATATAGCTCCACATTGATCTGGTACTGGTACTCCCTGTATATAGCTCCACATTGATCTGATACTGCTACTTCCTGTATATAGCTCCACATTGATCTGCTACTTCCTGTATATGGCTCCACATTGATCTGCTACTTCCTGTATATGGCTCCACATTGATCTGGTACTTCCTGTATATGGCCCCACATTGATCTGCTACTTCCTGTATATGGCTCCACATTGATCTGCTACTTCCTGTATATGGCTCCACATTGATCTGGTACTTCATGTATATGGCTCCACATTGATCTGGTACTTCCTGTATATAGCTCCGTTATATTTTTTTCTCGTTACCATCTTTAAACTCTGGCCTTGTTGGAAAAGGCTCATAAACATTTCACTGTAAAATCTACACCAAAGTTACACACACACACACACACACACACACCTCTCTCCCCCCTTGTGTATCTGAGGTATCCTGGGACCTGATCTATCTAGCCAATCAAATCATTACTTCTCAACACGGCTGTTTCTCTCTTTCCAATGCCCCGGGGATTGTGTGTGTGTGTGTGTGTGTGTGTGTGTGTGTGTGGGAAGCTAAGCATTCTTATCGTTCAATCTCATCGAACCAGCCAATAACACTCGACCTCTCTCTCACTGTCGCTCTGTTTCATGATTCTGAGGGAATGTGTGTGTGTATTGAGAGCTGAGCAGCAGAGACTCTTTTCAAACTGCACTCCTCAGACTCACACACACACACACACACACACACACACACACACACACACACACGGTTGGAGAGAGAAGAGACACATTTACAGTCAAATAAAGAGCAGACTTTAATAATTTACTCAGCCCTGTGAAGAGAGGGAGGAGGGAGAGGAGGGTGAGAGGGGAGGAGAGAGAGAGGGAGGAGGGAGAGAGGGGAGGAGAGAGAGAGGGAGAGGGGGAGAGAGAGAGGGGGAGAGAGAGAGGGGGAGAGAGAGAGAGGGGGAGAGAGAGAGGGGGAGAGAGAGAGAGGGGGAGAAAGGAAGGTGGGTAAGAGGGGAGGGAGGAGAGAGGGAGAAGGGTGAGAGGGGAGGAGAGAGAGAGAGAGAGAGAGGGGACCTTGCTCTCGAGCAGCTAAATATAGTCAGGCTTCCTACCTCATATCTACACAATAGAACACACACCAAGTGTTTTCAATGGACTGATGTGTGTGTGTGTGTGTGTGTAACTTCCCATCTTCCTGATGGCTTCATAGCCAGAGGGTCTATTTCAGTCCTATTGAACAAGCTGAGCTGCAGGATGTGACAGGAATCACTACTATTACTGTAATATACCAAACATCTAGCAGACAGACAGGAATCACTACTATTACTGTAATATACCATACATCTAGCAGACAGACTGGAATCACTACTATTACTGTAATATACCATACATCTAGCAGACAGACAGACAGGAATCACTACTATTACTGTAATATACCATACATCTAGCAGACAGACTGGAATCACTACTATTACTGTAATATACCATACATCTAGCAGACAGACAGGAATCACTACTATTACTGTAATATACCAAACATCTAGCAGACAGACTGGAATCACTACTATTACTGTAATATACCATACATCTAGCAGACAGACAGGAATCACTACTATTACTGTAATATACCATACATCTAGCAGACAGACAGACTGGAATCACTACTATTACTGTAATATACCATACATCTAGCAGACAGACAGGACAGACAGGAATCACTACTATTACTGTAATATACCATACATCTAGCAGACAGACAGACTGGAATCACTACTATTACTGTAATATACCATACATCTAGCAGACAGACAGGACAGACAGGAATCACTACTATTACTGTAATATACCATACATCTAGCAGACAGACAGGAATCACTACTATTACTGTAATATACCATACATCTAGCAGACAGACAGACTGGAATCACTACTATTACTGTAATATACCATACATCTAGCAGACAGACTGGAATCACTACTATTACTGTAATATACCATACATCTAGCAGACAGACAGGAATCACTACTATTACTGTAATATACCATACATCTAGCAGATAGACAGGAATCACTACTATTACTGTAATATACCATACATCTAGAATACAGACTGGAATCACTACTATTACTGTAATATACCATACATCTAGCAGACAGACTGGAATCACTACTATTACTGTAATATACCATACATCTAGCAGACAGACAGGAATCACTACTATTACTGTAATATACCATACATCTAGCAGATAGACAGGAATCACTACTATTACTGTAATATACCATACATCTAGAATACAGACAGGAATCACTACTATTACTGTAATATACCATACATCTAGCAGACAGACTGGAATCACTACTATTACTGTAATATACCATACATCTAGCAGACAGACAGGACAGACTGGAATCACTACTATTACTGTAATATACCATACATCTAGCAGACAGACAGGAATCACTACTATTACTGTAATATACCATACATCTAGCAGACAGGACAGACAGGAATCACTACTACTACTGTAATATACCATACATCTAGCAGACAGACAGACTGGAATCACTACTATTACTGTAATATACCATACATCTAGCAGACAGACTGGAATAACTACTATTACTGTAATATACCATACATCTAGCAGACAGACAGACTGGAATCACTACTATTACTGTAATATACCATACATCTAGCAGACAGACAGACTGGAATCACTACTATTACTGTAATATACCATACATCTAGCAGACAGACAGGAATCACTACTATTACTGTAATATACCATACATCTAGCAGACAGACAGGAATCACTACTATTACTGTAATATACCATACATCTAGCAGACAGACAGGAATCACTACTATTACTGTAATATACCATACATCTAGCAGACAGACTGGAATCACTACTATTACTGTAATATACCATACATCTAGCAGACAGACAGACAGGAATCACTACTATTACTGTAATATACCATACATCTAGCAGACAGACAGACTGGAATCACTACTATTACTGTAATATACCATACATCTAGCAGACAGACAGGAATCACTACTATTACTGTAATATACCATACATCTAGCAGACAGACAGGAATCACTACTATTACTGTAATATACCATACATCTAGCAGACAGACAGGAATCACTACTATTACTGTAATATACCATACATCTAGCAGACAGACTGGAATAACTACTATTACTGTAATATACCATACATCTAGCAGACAGACAGACTGGAATCACTACTATTACTGTAATATACCATACATCTAGCAGACAGACAGACTGGAATCACTACTATTACTGTAATATACCATACATCTAGCAGACAGACAGGACAGACAGGAATCACTACTATTACTGTAATATACCATACATCTAGCAGACAGACTGGAATAACTACTATTACTGTAATATACCATACATCTAGCAGACAGACAGACTGGAATCACTACTATTACTGTAATATACCATACATCTAGCAGACAGACAGACTGGAATCACTACTATTACTGTAATATACCATACATCTAGCAGACAGACAGGACAGACAGGAATCACTACTATTACTGTAATATACCATACATCTAGCAGACAGACAGGAATCACTACTATTACTGTAATATACCATACATCTAGCAGACAGACAGGAATCACTACTATTACTGTAATATACCATACATCTAGCAGACAGACTGGAATCACTACTATTACTGTAATATACCATACATCTAGCAGACAGACAGACAGACAGACAGGAATCACTACTATTACTGTAATATACCATACATCTAGCAGACAGACAGACTGGAATCACTACTATTACTGTAATATACCATACATCTAGCAGACAGACAGGACAGACTGGAATCACTACTATTACTGTAATATACCATACATCTAGCAGACAGACAGGAATCACTACTATTACTGTAATATACCATACATCTAGCAGACAGACAGACTGGAATCACTACTATTACTGTAATATACCATACATCTAGCAGACAGACAGACTGGAATCACTACTATTACTGTAATATACCATACATCTAGCAGACAGACAGGAATCACTACTATTACTGTAATATACCATACATCTAGCAGACAGACAGACAGGAATCACTACTATTACTGTAATATACCATACATCTAGCAGACAGACAGGACAGACTGGAATCACTACTATTACTGTAATATACCATACATCTAGCAGACAGACAGGACAGACTGGAATCACTACTATTACTGTAATATACCATACATCTAGCAGACTGACAAACTGGAATCACTACTATTACTGTAATATACCATACATCTAGCAGACAGACTGGAATCACTACTATCACTGTAATATACCATACATCTAGCAGACAGACAGGACAGACTGGAATCACTACTATTACTGTAATATACCATACATCTAGCAGACTGACAAACTGGAATCACTACTATTACTGTAATATACCATACATCTAGCAGACAGACTGGAATCACTACTATTACTGTAATATACCATACATCTAGCAGACAGACAGACAGGAATCACTACTATTACTGTAATATACCATACATCTAGCAGACAGACTGGAATCACTACTATTACTGTAATATACCATACATCTAGCAGACAGACAGGAATCACTACTATTACTGTAATATACCATACATCTAGCAGACAGACAGACAGGAATCACTACTATTACTGTAATATACCATACATCTAGCAGACAGACAGGACAGACTGGAATCACTACTATTACTGTAATATACCATACATCTAGCAGACAGACTGGAATCACTACTATCACTGTAATATACCATACATCTAGCAGACAGACTGGAATCACTACTATTACTGTAATATACCATACATCTAGCAGACAGACAGGAATCACTACTATTACTGTAATATACCATACATCTAGCAGACAGACAGACAGGAATCACTACTATTACTGTAATATACCATACATCTAGCAGACAGACAGGACAGACTGGAATCACTACTATTACTGTAATATACCATACATCTAGCAGACTGACAGACTGGAATCACTACTATTACTGTAATATACCATACATCTAGCAGACAGACAGACTGGAATCACTACTATTACTGTAATATACCATACATCTAGCAGACAGACTGGAATCACTACTATTACTGTAATATACCATACATCTAGCAGACAGACAGGAATCACTACTATTACTGTAATATACCATACATCTAGCAGACAGACAGGAATCACTACTATTACTGTAATATACCATACATCTAGCAGACAGACTGGAATCACTACTATTACTGTAATATACCATACATCTAGCAGACAGACAGACAGGAATCACTACTATTACTGTAATATACCATACATCTAGCAGACAGACAGGACAGACTGGAATCACTACTATTACTGTAATATACCATACATCTAGCAGACAGACAGGACAGACTGGAATCACTACTATTACTGTAATATACCATACATCTAGCAGACAGACAGGAATCACTACTATTACTGTAATATACCATACATCTAGCAGACAGGACAGACAGGAATCACTACTACTACTGTAATATACCATACATCTAGCAGACAGACAGACTGGAATCACTACTATTACTGTAATATACCATACATCTAGCAGACAGACTGGAATAACTACTATTACTGTAATATACCATACATCTAGCAGACAGGACAGACAGGAATCACTACTATTACTGTAATATACCATACATCTAGCAGACAGACAGACTGGAATCACTACTATTACTGTAATATACCATACATCTAGCAGACAGACAGGACAGACAGGAATCACTACTATTACTGTAATATACCATACATCTAGCAGACAGACAGGAATCACTACTATTACTGTAATATACCATACATCTAGCAGACAGACAGGAATCACTACTATTACTGTAATATACCATACATCTAGCAGACAGACTGGAATCACTACTATTACTGTAATATACCATACATCTAGCAGACAGACAGACAGACAGGAATCACTACTATTACTGTAATATACCATACATCTAGCAGACAGACAGGACAGACTGGAATCACTACTATTACTGTAATATACCATACATCTAGCAGACTGACAAACTGGAATCACTACTATTACTGTAATATACCATACATCTAGCAGACAGACTGGAATCACTACTATCACTGTAATATACCATACATCTAGCAGACAGACTGGAATCACTACTATTACTGTAATATACCATACATCTAGCAGACAGACAGGAATCACTACTATTACTGTAATATACCATACATCTAGCAGACAGACAGACTGGAATCACTACTATTACTGTAATATACCATACATCTAGCAGACATACAGGACAGACTGGAATCACTACTATTACTGTAATATACCATACATCTAGCAGACTGACAGACTGGAATCACTACTATTACTGTAATATACCATACATCTAGCAGACAGACAGACTGGAATCACTACTATTACTGTAATATACCATACATCTAGCAGACAGACTGGAATCACTACTATTACTGTAATATACCATACATCTAGCAGACTGACAGGAATCACTACTATTACTGTAATATACCATACATCTAGCAGACAGACTGGAATCACTACTATTACTGTAATATATCATACATCTAGCAGACAGACTGGAATCACTACTATTACTGTAATATACCATACATCTAGCAGACAGACTGGAATCACTACTATTACTGTAATATACCATACATCTAGCAGACAGACAGGAATCACTACTATTACTGTAATATACCATACATCTAGCAGACAGACAGGAATCACTACTATTACTGTAATATACCATACATCTAGCAGACAGACTGGAATCACTACTATTACTGTAATATACCATACATCTAGCAGACAGACAGGTATCACTACTATTACTGTAATATACCATACATCTAGCAGACAGACAGGAATCACTACTATTACTGTAATATACCATACATCTAGCAGACAGACAGGAATCACTACTATTACTGTAATATACCATACATCTAGCAGACAGACAGGACAGACTGGAATCACTACTATTACTGTAATATACCATACATCTAGCAGACAGACAGACTGGAATCACTACTATTACTGTAATATACCATACATCTAGCAGACAGACAGGAATCACTACTATTACTGTAATATACCATACATCTAGCAGACAGACAGACTGGAATCACTACTATTACTGTAATATACCATACATCTAGCAGACAGACTGGAATCACTACTATTACTGTAATATACCATACATCTAGCAGACAGACAGGAATCACTACTATTACTGTAATATACCATACATCTAGCAGACAGACAGGACAGACTGGAATCACTACAATTACTGTAATATACCATACATCTAGCAGACAGACTGGAATCACTACGATTACTGTAATATACCATACATCTAGCAGACAGACTGGAATCACTACTATTACTGTAATATACCATACATCTAGCAGACAGACTGGAATCACTACTATTACTGTAATATACCATACATCTAGCAGACAGACTGGAATCACTACTATTACTGTAATATACCATACATCTAGCAGACAGACTGGAATCACTACTATTACTGTAATATACCATACATCTAGCAGACAGACTGGAATCACTACTATTACTGTAATATACCATACATCTAGCAGACAGACAGGAATCACTACTATTACTGTAATATAACATACATCTAGCAGACAGACAGGAATCACTACTATTACTGTAATATACCATACATCTAACAGACAGACTGGACAGACAGGAATCACTACTATTACTGTAATATACCATACATCTAGCAGACAGACAGGACAGACTGGAATCACTACTATTACTGTAATATACCATACATCTAGCAGACAGACAGGAATCACTACTATTACTGTAATATACCATACATCTAGCAGACAGACTGGAATCACTACTATTACTGTAATATACCATACATCTAGCAGACAGACAGGACAGACTGGAATCACTACTATTACTGTAATATACCATACATCTAGCAGACAGACTGGAATCACTACTATTACTGTAATATACCATTCATCTAGCAGATAGACTGGAATCACTACTATTACTGTAATATACCATACATCTAGCAGACAGACTGGAATCACTACTATTACTGTAATATACCATACATCTAACAGACAGACTGGACAGACAGGAATCACTACTATTACTGTAATATACCATACATCTAGCAGACAGACAGGACAGACTGGAATCACTACTATTACTGTAATATACCATACATCTAGCAGACAGACAGACAGGAATCACTACTATTACTGTAATATACCATACATCTAGCAGACAGACAGGAATCACTACTATTACTGTAATATACCATACATCTAGCAGACAGACTGGAATCACTACTATTACTGTAATATACCATACATCTAGCAGACAGACAGGACAGACTGGAATCACTACTATTACTGTAATATACCATACATCTAGCAGACAGACTGGAATCACTACTATTACTGTAATATACCATTCATCTAGCAGATAGACTGGAATCACTACTATTACTGTAATATACCATACATCTAGCAGACAGACTGGAATCACTACTATTACTGTAATATACCATACATCTAGCAGACAGACTGGAATCACTACAATTACTGTAATATACCATACATCTAGCAGACAGACAGACTGGAATCACTACTATTACTGTAATATACCATACATCTAGCAGACAGACTGGAATCACTACAATTACTGTAATATACCATACATCTAGCAGACAGACAGACAGGAATCACTACTATTACTGTAATATACCATACATCTAACAGACAGACTGGACAGACAGGAATCACTACTATTACTGTAATATACCATACATCTAGCAGACAGACAGGACAGACTGGAATCACTACTATTACTGTAATATACCATACATCTAGCAGACAGACAGGACAGACTGGAATCACTACTATTACTGTAATATACCATACATCTAGCAGACAGACAGACTGGAATCACTACTATTACTGTAATATACCATACATCTAGCAGACAGACTGTAATCACTACAATTACTGTAATATACCATACATCTAGCAGACAGACAGACAGGAATCACTACTATTACTGTAATATACCATACATCTAGCAGACAGACAGACAGGAATCACTACTATTACTGTAATATACCATACATCTAGCAGACAGACAGACTGGAATCACTACTATTACTGTAATATACCATACATCTAGCAGACAGACAGGAATCACTACTATTACTGTAATATACCATACATCTAGCAGACAGACAGACTGGAATCACTACTATTACTGTAATATACCATACATCTAGCAGACAGACTGGAATCACTACTATTACTGTAATATACCATACATCTAGCAGACAGACAGGAATCACTACTATTACTGTAATATACCATACATCTAGCAGACAGACAGGACAGACTGGAATCACTACGATTACTGTAATATACCATACATCTAGCAGACAGACTGGAATCACTACTATTACTGTAATATACCATACATCTAGCAGACAGACTGGAATCACTACTATTACTGTAATATACCATACATCTAGCAGACAGACTGGAATCACTACTATTACTGTAATATACCATACATCTAGCAGACAGACTGGAATCACTACTATTACTGTAATATACCATACATCTAGCAGACAGACTGGAATCACTACTATTACTGTAATATACCATACATCTAGCAGACAGACTGGAATCACTACTATTACTGTAATATACCATACATCTAGCAGACAGACTGGAATCACTACTATTACTGTAATATACCATACATCTAGCAGACAGACTGACAGGAATCACTACTATTACTGTAATATACCATACATCTAGCAGACAGACAGTAATCACTACTATTACTGTAATATACCATACATCTAGCAGACAGACAGGAATCACTACTATTACTGTAATATACCATACATCTAGCAGACAGACAGGAATCACTACTATTACTGTAATATACCATACATCTAGCAGACAGACAGGAATCACTACTATTACTGTAATATACCATACATCTAGCAGACAGACAGGAATCACTACTATTACTGTAATATACCATACATCTAACAGACAGACTGGACAGACAGGAATCACTACTATTACTGTAATATACCATACATCTAGCAGACAGACAGGACAGACTGGAATCACTACTATTACTGTAATATACCATACATCTAGCAGACAGACAGACTGGAATCACTACTATTACTGTAATATACCATACATCTAGCAGACAGACAGGAATCACTACTATTACTGTAATATACCATACATCTAGCAGACAGACAGGACAGACTGGAATCACTACTATTACTGTAATATACCATACATCTAGCAGACAGACTGGAATCACTACTATTACTGTAATATACCATACATCTAGCAGACAGACAGGACAGACTGGAATCACTACTATTACTGTAATATACCATACATCTAGCAGACAGACAGACTGGAATCACTACTATTACTGTAATATACCATACATCTAGCAGACAGACAGACTGGAATCACTACTATTACTGTAATATACCATACATCTAGCAGACAGACAGACTGGAATCACTACTATTACTGTAATATACCATACATCTAGCAGACAGACAGACTGGAATCACTACTATTACTGTAATATACCATACATCTAGCAGACAGACAGACTGGAATCACTACTATTACTGTAATATACCATACATCTAGCAGACAGACAGGAATCACTACTATTACTGTAATATACCATACATCTAGCAGACAGACAGGAATCACTACTATTACTGTAATATACCATACATCTAACAGACAGACTGGAATCACTACTATTACTGTAATATACCATACATCTAGCAGACAGACAGGAATCACTACTATTACTGTAATATACCATACATCTAGCAGACAGACAGGAATCACTACTATTACTGTAATATACCATACATCTAGCAGACAGACAGGAATCACTACTATTACTGTAATATACCATACATCTAACAGACAGACTGGACAGACAGGAATCACTACTATTACTGTAATATACCATACATCTAGCAGACAGACAGGACAGACTGGAATCACTACTATTACTGTAATATACCATACATCTAGCAGACAGACAGACTGGAATCACTACTATTACTGTAATATACCATACATCTAGCAGACAGACAGGAATCACTACTATTACTGTAATATACCATACATCTAGCAGACAGACAGGACAGACTGGAATCACTACTATTACTGTAATATACCATACATCTAGCAGACAGACAGACTGGAATCACTACTATTACTGTAATATACCATACATCTAGCAGACAGACAGGAATCACTACTATTACTGTAATATACCATACATCTAGCAGACAGACAGGACAGACTGGAATCACTACTATTACTGTAATATACCATACATCTAGCAGACAGACAGACAGGAATCACTACTATTACTGTAATATACCATACATCTAGCAGACAGACAGGACAGACTGGAATCACTACTATTACTGTAATATACCATACATCTAGCAGACAGACAGACAGGAATCACTACTATTACTGTAATATACCATACATCTAGCAGACAGACAGACTGGAATCACTACTATTACTGTAATATACCATACATCTAGCAGACAGACAGGAATCACTACTATTACTGTAATATACCATACATCTAGCAGACAGACTGGAATCACTACAATTACTGTAATATACCATACATCTAGCAGACAGACAGACAGGAATCACTACTATTACTGTAATATACCATACTTCTAGCAGACAGACAGACAGGAATCACTACTATTACTGTAATATACCATACATCTAGCAGACAGACAGACTGGAATCACTACTATTACTGTAATATACCATACATCTAGCAGACAGACAGACTGGAATCACTACTATTACTGTAATATACCATACATCTAGCAGACAGACAGGACAGACAGACAGACAGGAGGGTCGAGAGGTAGGGGGAGGGGAGAGAAAGAGAGAGCGACACATAAAGAGAGACAGAGATGAGTACAAACTAACCCAGAATAACAGTGTAGTTGATTGATTCTGTTGATGTTTTAGGATCCGAGCTGCTGTGGAGACGGCCACATGTAACACATTATCATTAACACACACACACACACACACACAGCGCTACACACACACACACACACACACACACACAGCGCTGCACACACACAGCGCTGCACACACACACACACACACAGCGCTGCACACACAGCGCTGCACACACACACACACACACAGCGCTGCACACACACACACACACAGCGCTGCACACACACACACACACAGCGCTGCACACACACACACACACACACACACACAGCGCTGCACACACACACACACACACACACACACAGCGCTGCACACACACACACACCGTCTCTCTCTCCTGCGAGTTGAATATCAGAGGTATCTTGTTGGAAAAGGCTCATAAACATTTCACTGTAAAATCTACACCAAAGTTACACACACACACACACACACACACCTCTCTCCCCCCTTGTGTATCTGAGGTATCCTGGGACCTGATCTATCTAGCCAATCAAATCATTACTTCTCAACACCAACACGGCTGTTTCTCTCTGTCCAATCCCCCGGGGATTGGGTGGGTGTGTGTGTGTGTTGGAAGCTGTCTTCAACCTCATCAAACCAATAAAAACACACTCTCACACAGCGTCGCTCGTTCTCTGAGGGAATTCATACAGTAGAGCATTATACAGTATCATACACTGTACCAGTAGTGTCCTGACCATCTATCTAATGTGTGTGTGACAGCAGAGACTCATATCCAAACTGCACTCCTCAGACACTCTCACACACACGGAGAGAGAGGGAGGAGGGTGAGAGGAGAGGAGAGGGAGGAGGGTGAGAGGAGAGGGAGGAGGGTGAGAGAGGAGGGTGAGAGGAGAGGGAGGAGGGTGAGAGGAGAGGAGAGAGAGGAGGGTGAGAGGAGAGGAGAGGAGAGGAGGGTGAGAGGAGAGGAGAGGAGAGGAGAGGGGGGGAGGGTGAGAGGAGAGGGAGGAGGGTGAGAGGAGGGTGAGAGGAGGGGAGAGGGTGGGTGAGAGAGGAGGGTGAGAGAGGAGAGGGAAGAGTGTGAAATATAGTTAGACTTGTTGTGTGTGTGTGTGTGTTTGTGTGTACCCAAAACTGTAACGACCACATACAGAAGCAAAGTCACAAATCGTCTAGTGACTAGTCTACCTGCTGTACCAGTAGTGTCCTGACCATCTTATCTAGTGACTAGTCTACCTGCTGTACCAGTAGTCTAGTGACTAGTCTACCTGCTGTACCAGTAGCGTCCTGACCATCTTATCTAGTGACTAGTCTACCTGCTGTACCAGTAGTGTCCTGACCATCTCTACCTAGTGACTAGTCTACCTGCTGTACCAGTAGTCTAGTGACTAGTCTACCTGCTGTACCAGTAGTGTCCTGACCATCTCTACCTAGTGACTAGTCTACCTGCTGTACCAGTAGTCTAGTGACTAGTCTACCTGCTGTACCAGTAGTGTCCTGACCATCTCATCTAGTGAATAGTCTACCTGCTGTACCAGTAGCGTCCTGACCATCTTATCTAGTGACTAGTCTACCTGCTGTACCAGTAGTGTCCTGACCATCTATCTAGTGACTAGTCTACCTGCTGTACCAGTAGCGTCCTGACCATCCTATCTAGTGACTAGTCTACCTGCTGTACCAGTAGTGTCCTGACCATCCTATCTAGTGACTAGTCTACCTGCTGTACCAGTAGCGTCCTGACCATCTCTACCTAGTGACTAGTCTACCTGCTGTACCAGTAGTCTAGTGACTAGTCTACCTGCTGTACCAGTAGCGTCCTGACCATCTTATCTAGTGACTAGTCTACCTGCTGTACCAGTAGTCTAGTGACTAGTCTACCTGCTGTACCAGTAGTGTCCTGACCATCTCATCTAGTGAATAGTCTACCTGCTGTACCAGTAGTCTCGTGACTAGTCTACCTGCTGTACCAGTAGTGTCCTGACCATCTTACCTAGTGACTAGTCTACCTGCTGTACCAGTAGCATCCTGACCATCTCATCTAGTGACTAGTCTACCTGCTGTACCAGTAGTCTAGTGACTAGTCTACCTGCTGTACCAGTAGCGTCCTGACCATCTTATCTAGTGACTAGTCTACCTGCTGTACCAGTAGTGTCCTGACCATCTCATCTAGTGAATAGTCTACCTGCTGTACCAGTAGTCTCGTGACTAGTCCACCTGCTGTACCAGTAGTGTCCTGACCATCTTATCTAGTGACTAGTCTACCTGCTGTACCAGTAGTCTAGTGACTAGTCTACCTGCTGTACCAGTAGTGTCCTGACCATCTCATCTAGTGACTAGTCTACCTGCTGTACCAGTAGTCTAGTGACTAGTCTACCTGCTGTACCAGTAGTGTCCTGACCATCTCATCTAGTGACTAGTCTACCTGCTGTACCAGTAGTCTAGTGACTAGTCTACCTGCTGTACCAGTAGTGTCCTGACCATCTCATCTAGTGACTAGTCTACCTGCTGTACCAGTAGTGTCCTGACCATCTTATCTAGTGACTAGTCTACCTGCTGTACCAGTAGTCTAGTGACTAGTCTACCTGCTGTACCAGTAGTGTCCTGACCATCTCATCTAGTGACTAGTCTACCTGCTGTACCAGTAGTCTAGTGACTAGTCTACCTGCTGTACCAGTAGTCCTGACCATCTTATCTAGTGACTAGTCTACCTGCTGTACCAGTAGTCTCGTGACTAGTCTACCTGCTGTACCAGTAGTGTCCTGACCATCTTATCTAGTGACTAGTCTACCTGCTGTACCAGTAGTGTCCTGACCATCTCATCTAGTGACTAGTCTACCTGCTGTACCAGTAGTCTAGTGACTAGTCTACCTGCTGTACCAGTAGTGTCCTGACCATCTTACCTAGTGACTAGTCTACCTGCTGTACCAGTAGTCTAGTGACTAGTCTACCTGCTGTACCAGTAGCGTCCTGACCATCTATCTAGTGACTAGTCTACCTGCTGTACCAGTAGTCTAGTGACTAGTCTACCTGCTGTACAAGTAGTCTAGTGACTAGTCTACCTGCTGTACCAGTAGCGTCCTGACCATCTCGTCTAGTGACTAGTCTACCTGCTGTACCAGTAGTGTCCTGACCATCTCATCTAGTGACTAGTCTACCTGCTGTACCAGTAGTGTCCTGACCATCTCTACCTGCTGTACCAGTAGTGTCGTGACTAGTCTACCTGCTGTACCAGTAGTGTCCTGACCATCTTATCTAGTGACTAGTCTACCTGCTGTACCAGTAGTCTCGTGACTAGTCTACCTGCTGTACCAGTAGTGTCCTGACCATCTTATCTAGTGACTAGTCTACCTGCTGTACCAGTAGTCTCGTGACTAGTCTACCTGCTGTACCAGTAGAGTCCTGACCATCTTATCTAGTGACTAGTCTACCTGCTGTACCAGTAGTCTCGTGACTAGTCTACCTGCTGTACCAGTAGAGTCCTGACCATCTATCTAGTGACTAGTTTACCTGCTGTACCAGTAGTCCTGACCATCTTATCTAGTGACTAGTCTACCTGCTGTACCAGTAGTGTCCTGACCATCTCATCTAGTGACTAGTCTACCTGCTGTACCAGTAGTCTCGTGACTAGTCTACCTGCTGTACCAGTAGAGTCCTGACCATCTATCTAGTGACTAGTCTACCTGCTGTACCAGTAGTCCTGACCATCTTATCTAGTGACTAGTCTACCTGCTGTACCAGTAGTGTCCTGACCATCTTATCTAGTGACTAGTCTACCTGCTGTACCAGTAGTCTAGTGACTAGTCTACCTGCTGTACCAGTAGTGTCCTGACCATCTCATCTAGTGACTAGTCTACCTGCTGTACCAGTAGTGTCCTGACCATCTTATCTAGTGACTAGTCTACCTGCTGTACCAGTAGCGTCCTGACCATCTTATCTAGTGACTAGTCTACCTGCTGTACCAGTAGTGTCCTGACCATCTCGTCTAGTGACTAGTCTACCTGCTGTACCAGTAGTGTCCTGACCATCTTATCTAGTGACTAGTCTACCTGCTGTACCAGTAGTGTCCTGACCATCTTATCTAGTGACTAGTCTACCTGCTGTACCAGTAGTGTGCTGACCATCTATCTAGTGACTAGTCTACCTGCTGTACCAGTAGTGTCCTGACCATCTTATCTAGTGACTAGTCTACCTGCTGTACCAGTAGTGTCCTGACCATCTTATCTCGTGACTAGTCTACCTGCTGTACCAGTAGTCTAGTGACTAGTCTACCTGCTGTACCAGTAGTGTCCTGACCATCTTATCTAGTGACTAGTCTACCTGCTGTACCAGTAGTCTCGTGACTAGTCTACCTGCTGTACCAGTAGTCTCGTGACTAGTCTACCTGCTGTACCAGTAGTGTCCTGACCATCTTATCTAGTGACTAGTCTACCTGCTGTACCAGTAGCGTCCTGACCATCTTATCTAGTGACTAGTCTACCTGCTGTACCAGTAGTGTCCTGACCATCTCATCTAGTGACTAGTCTACCTGCTGTACCAGTAGTGTCCTGACCATCTTATCTCGTGACTAGTCTACCTGCTGTACCAGTAGTCTCGTGACTAGTCTACCTGCTGTACCAGTAGTGTCCTGACCATCTTATCTAGTGACTAGTCTACCTGCTGTACCAGTAGTCTAGTGACTAGTCTACCTGCTGTACCAGTAGTGTCCTGACCATCTTATCTAGTGACTAGTCTACCTGCTGTACCAGTAGTGTCCTGACCATCTTATCTAGTGACTAGTCTACCTGCTGTACCAGTAGTCTCGTGACTAGTCTACCTGCTGTACCAGTAGTGTCCTGACCATCTTATCTAGTGACTAGTCTACCTGCTGTACCAGTAGTCTCGTGACTAGTCTACCTGCTGTACCAGTAGTGTCCTGACCATCTTACCTAGTGACTAGTCTACCTGCTGTACCAGTAGTCTAGTGACTAGTCTACCTGCTGTACCAGTAGTCTCGTGACTAGTCTACCTGCTGTACCAGTAGCGTCCTGACCATCTTATCTAGTGACTAGTCTACCTGCTGTACCAGTAGTCTCGTGACTAGTCTACCTGCTGTACCAGTAGTCTCGTGACTAGTCTACCTGCTGTACCAGTAGTGTCCTGACCATCTTATCTAGTGACTAGTCTACCTGCTGTACCAGTAGTCTCGTGACTAGTCTACCTGCTGTACCAGTAGTGTCCTGAC
Organism: Oncorhynchus masou masou; assembly: GCF_036934945.1. Classification (NCBI taxonomy): domain Eukaryota; kingdom Metazoa; phylum Chordata; class Actinopteri; order Salmoniformes; family Salmonidae; genus Oncorhynchus; species Oncorhynchus masou. The sequence goes on from NW_027015409.1 coordinate 256,231, forward strand.
CATCTTATCTAGTGACTAGTCTACCTGCTGTACCAGTAGTCTCGTGACTAGTCTACCTGCTGTACCAGTAGCGTCCTGACCATCTTATCTAGTGACTAGTCTACCTGCTGTACCAGTAGTGTCCTGACCATCTTATCTAGTGACTAGTCTACCTGCTGTACCAGTAGTGTCCTGACCATCTTATCTAGTGACTAGTCTACCTGCTGTACCAGTAGTGTCCTGACCATCTTATCTAGTGACTAGTCTACCTGCTGTACCAGTAGTGTCCTGACCATCTTATCTAGTGACTAGTCTACCTGCTGTACCAGTAGTCTAGTGACTAGTCTACCTGCTGTACCAGTAGTCTCGTGACTAGTCTACCTGCTGTACCAGTAGTGTCCTGACCATCTTATCTAGTGACTAGTCTACCTGCTGTACCAGTAGTGTCCTGACCATCTTATCTAGTGACTAGTCTACCTGCTGTACCAGTAGTGTCCTGACCATCTTATCTAGTGACTAGTCTACCTGCTGTACCAGTAGTCTAGTGACTAGTCTACCTGCTGTACCAGTAGTGTCCTGACCATCTTATCTAGTGACTAGTCTACCTGCTGTACCAGTAGTGTCCTGACCATCCTATCTAGTGACTAGTCTACCTGCTGTACCAGTAGCGTCCTGACCATCTTTTCTAGTGACTAGTCTACCTGCTGTACCAGTAGTCTAGTGACTAGTCTACCTGCTGTACCAGTAGCGTCCTGACCATCTTATCTAGTGACTAGTCTACCTGCTGTACCAGTAGTGTCCTGACCATCTCTACCTAGTGACTAGTCTACCTGCTGTACCAGTAGTGTCCTGACCATCTTATCTAGTGACTAGTCTACCTGCTGTACCAGTAGTCTCGTGACTAGTCTACCTGCTGTACCAGTAGAGTCCTGACCATCTATCTAGTGACTAGTCTACCTGCTGTAACAGTAGTCTAGTGACTAGTCTACCTGCTGTACCAGTAGTCTCGTGACTAGTCTACCTGCTGTACCAGTAGAGTCCTGACCATCTATCTAGTGACTAGTCTACCTGCTGTACCAGTAGTCTCGTGACTAGTCTACCTGCTGTACCAGTAGAGTCCTGACCATCTATCTAGTGACTAGTCTACCTGCTGTACCAGTAGTGTCCTGACCATCTTATCTAGTGACTAGTCTACCTGCTGTACCAGTAGTGTCCTGACTATCCTACCTAGTGACTAGTCTACCTGCTGTACCAGTAGTCTAGTGACTAGTCTACCTGCTGTACCAGTAGTCTAGTGACTAGTCTACCTGCTGTACCAGTAGAGTCCTGACCATCTATCTAGTGACTTGCCTACCTGCTGTACCAGTAGTCTCGTGACTAGTCTACCTGCTGTACCAGTAGTGTCCTGACCATCTTATCTAGTGACTAGTCTACCTGCTGTACCAGTAGTGTCCTGACCATCTCTACCTAGTGACTAGTGTACCTGCTGTACCAGTAGTGTCCTGACCATCTCATCTAGTGACTAGTCTACCTGCTGTACCAGTAGTCTAGTGACTAGTCTACCTGCTGTACCAGTAGTGCCCTGACCATCTCATCTAGTGACTAGTCTACCTGCTGTACCAGTAGTCTAGTGACTAGTCTACCTGCTGTACCAGTAGTGCCCTGACCATCTTCTCTAGTGACTAGTCTACCTGCTGTACCAGTAGTCTAGTGACTAGTCTACCTGCTGTACCAGTAGTCTAGTGACTAGTCTACCTGCTGTACCAGTAGTCTAGTGACTAGTCTACCTGCTGTACCAGTAGTCTAGTGACTAGTCTACCTGCTGTACCAGTAGTGTCCTGACCATCTTATCTAGTGACTAGTCTACCTGCTGTACCAGTAGCGTCCTGACCATCTCATCTAGTGACTAGTCTACCTGCTGTACCAGTAGCGTCCTGACCATCTTATCTAGTGACTAGTCTACCTGCTGTACCAGTAGCGTCCTGACCATCTCTACCTAGTGACTAGTCTACCTGCTGTACCAGTAGTGTCCTGACCATCTTATCTAGTGACTAGTCTACCTGCTGTACCAGTAGTCTCGTGACTAGTCTACCTGCTGTACCAGTAGTGTCCTGACCATCTTATCTAGTGACTAGTCTACCTGCTGTACCAGTAGCGTCCTGACCATCTTATCTAGTGACTAGTCTACCTGCTGTACCAGTAGTGTCCTGACCATCTTACCTAGTGACTAGTCTACCTGCTGTACCAGTAGTCCTGACCATCTTATCTAGTGACTAGTCTACCTGCTGTACCAGTAGCGTCCTGACCATCTTATCTAGTGACTAGTCTACCTGCTGTACCAGTAGTCTCGTGACTAGTCTACCTGCTGTACCAGTAGTGTCCTGACCATCTTATCTCGTGACTAGTCTACCTGCTGTACCAGTAGTCTCGTGACTAGTCTACCTGCTGTACCAGTAGTGTCCTAACCATCTTATCTAGTGACTAGTCTACCTGCTGTACCAGTAGTGTCCTGACCATCTTATCTAGTGACTAGTCTACCTGCTGTACCAGTAGTCTCGTGACTAGTCTACCTGCTGTACCAGTAGTGTCCTAACCATCTTATCTAGTGACTAGTCTACCTGCTGTACCAGTAGTGTCCTGACCATCTTATCTAGTGACTAGTCTACCTGCTGTACCAGTAGTCTCGTGACTAGTCTACCTGCTGTACCAGTAGTCTCGTGACTAGTCTACCTGCTGTACCAGTAGTGTCCTGACCATCTTATCTAGTGACTAGTCTACCTGCTGTACCAGTAGTCTTGTGACTAGTCTACCTGCTGTACCAGTAGTGTCCTGACCATCTTATCTAGTGACTAGTCTACCTGCTGTACCAGTAGTGTCCTGACCATCTTATCTAGTGACTAGTCTACCTGCTGTACCAGTAGTGTCCTGACCATCCTATCTAGTGACTAGTCTACCTGCTGTACCAGTAGCGTCCTGACCATCTTATCTAGTGACTAGTCTACCTGCTGTACCAGTAGTCTAGTGACTAGTCTACCTGCTGTACCAGTAGCGTCCTGACCATCTTATCTAGTGACTAGTCTACCTGCTGTACCAGTAGTGTCCTGACCATCTCGTCTAGTGACTAGTCTACCTGCTGTACCAGTAGTGTCCTGACCATCTCGTCTAGTGACTAGTCTACCTGCTGTACCAGTAGTGTCCTGACCATCTCGTCTAGTGACTAGTCTACCTGCTGTACCAGTAGTCTCGTGACTAGTCTACCTGCTGTACCAGTAGTGTCCTGACCATCTCATCTAGTGACTAGTCTACCTGCTGTACCAGTAGTGTCCTGACCATCTTATCTAGTGACTAGTCTACCTGCTGTACCAGTAGTCTAGTGACTAGTCTACCTGCTGTACCAGTAGCGTCCTGACCATCTCATCTAGTGACTAGTCTACCTGCTGTACCAGTAGCGTCCTGACCATCTTATCTAGTGACTAGTCTACCTGCTGTACCAGTAGTCTCGTGACTAGTCTACCTGCTGTACCAGTAGCGTCCTGACCATCTTCTCTAGTGACTAGTCTACCTGCTGTACCAGTAGCATCCTGACCATCTCATCTAGTGACTAGTCTACCTGCTGTACCAGTAGTCTAGTGACTAGTCTACCTGCTGTACCAGTAGTCTAGTGACTAGTCTACCTGCTGTACCAGTAGTGTCCTGACCATCTCATCTAGTGACTAGTCTACCTGCTGTACCAGTAGTGTCCTGACTATCTTACCTAGTGACTAGTCTACCTGCTGTACCAGTAGTGTCCTGACTATCTTACCTAGTGACTAGTCTACCTGCTGTACCAGTAGTGTCCTGACCATCCTATCTAGTGACTAGTCTACCTGCTGTACCAGTAGTGTCCTGACCATCTTATCTAGTGACTAGTCTACCTGCTGTACCAGTAGTGTCCTGACCATCTTATCTAGTGACTAGTCTACCTGCTGTACCAGTAGTCTCGTGACTAGTCTACCTGCTGTACCAGTAGTGTCCTGACCATCTTATCTAGTGACTAGTCTACCTGCTGTACCAGTAGTCTAGTGACTAGTCTACCTGCTGTACCAGTAGTGTCCTGACTATCTTACCTAGTGACTAGTCTACCTACTGTACCAGTAGTGTCCTGACCATCTCATCTAGTGACTAGTCTACCTGCTGTACCAGTAGCGTCCTGACCATCTTATATAGTGACTAGTCTACCTGCTGTACCAGTAGTCTAGTGACTAGTCTACCTGCTGTACCAGTAGCGTCCTGACCATCTTATCTAGTGACTAGTCTACCTGCTGTACCAGTAGTCTAGTGACTAGTCTACCTGCTGTACCAGTAGTGTCCTGACCATCTTATCTAGTGACTAGTCTACCTGCTGTACCAGTAGTCTAGTGACTAGTCTACCTGCTGTACCAGTAGTGTCCTGACCATCTTATCTAGTGACTAGTCTACCTGCTGTACCAGTAGTCTAGTGACTAGTCTACCTGCTGTACCAGTAGTCTAGTGACTAGTCTACCTGCTGTACCAGTAGTGTCCTGACCATCTTATCTAGTGACTAGTCTACCTGCTGTACCAGTAGTCTCATGACTAGTCTACCTGCTGTACCAGTAGCGTCCTGACCATCTTATCTAGTGACTAGTCTACCTGCTGTACCAGTAGTGTCCTGACTATCCTACCTAGTGACTAGTCTACCTGCTGTACCAGTAGTGTCCTGACCATCTTATCTAGTGACTAGTCTACCTGCTGTACCAGTAGTCTAGTGACTAGTCTACCTGCTGTACCAGTAGTGTCCTGACCATCTTATCTAGTGACTAGTCTACCTGCTGTACCAGTAGCGTCCTGACCATCTTATCTAGTGACTAGTCTACCTGCTGTACCAGTAGTGTCCTGACCATCTCGTCTAGTGACTAGTCTACCTGCTGTACCAGTAGCGTCCTGACCATCTTGTCTAGTGACTAGTCTACCTGCTGTACCAGTAGCGTCCTGACCATCTTATCTAGTGACTAGTCTACCTGCTGTACCAGTAGTCTCGTGACTAGTCTACCTGCTGTACCAGTAGTCTCGTGACTAGTCTACCTGCTGTACCAGTAGTGTCCTGACCATCTTATCTAGTGACTAGTCTACCTGCTGTACCAGTAGTCTCGTGACTAGTCTACCTGCTGTACCAGTAGTGTCCTGACCATCTCATCTAGTGACTAGTCTACCTGCTGTACCAGTAGTGTCCTGACCATCTTATCTAGTGACTAGTCTACCTGCTGTACCAGTAGTGTCCTGACCATCTCTACCTAGTGACTAGTCTACCTGCTGTACCAGTAGTGTCCTGACCATCTCTACCTAGTGACTAGTCTACCTGCTGTACCAGTAGTCTAGTGACTAGTCTACCAGCTGTACCAGTAGTGTCCTGCCCATCTCATCTAGTGACTAGTCTACCTGCTGTACCAGTAGTGTCCTGACCATCTCATCTAGTGACTAGTCTACCTGCTGTACCAGTAGTCTCATGACTAGTCTACCTGCTGTACCAGTAGCATCCTGACCATCTTATCTAGTGACTAGTCTACCTGCTGTACCAGTAGTGTCCTGACTATCCTACCTAGTGACTAGTCTACCTGCTGTACCAGTAGTGTCCTGACCATCTTATCTAGTGACTAGTCTACCTGCTGTACCAGTAGTGTCCTGACCATCTTATCTAGTGACTAGTCTACCTGCTGTACCAGTAGCGTCCTGACCATCTTATCTAGTGACTAGTCTACCTGCTGTACCAGTAGTGTCCTGACCATCTTATCTAGTGACTAGTCTACCTGCTGTACCAGTAGTGTCCTGACCATCTCATCTAGTGACTAGTCTACCTGCTGTACCAGTAGTCTAGTGACTAGTCTACCTGCTGTACCAGTAGTGTCCTGACCATCTTATCTAGTGACTAGTCTACCTGCTGTACCATTAGTGTCCTGACCATCTTATCTAGTGACTAGTCTACCTGCTGTACCAGTAGCGTCCTGACCATCTTATCTAGTGACTAGTCTACCTGCTGTACCAGTAGTGTCCTGACCATCTTATCTAGTGACTAGTCTACCTGCTGTACCAGTAGTGTCCTGACCATCTCATCTAGTGACTAGTCTACCTGCTGTACCAGTAGTCTAGTGACTAGTCTACCTGCTGTACCAGTAGTGTCCTGACCATCTTATCTAGTGACTAGTCTACCTGCTGTACCAGTAGCGTCCTGACCATCTTATCTAGTGACTAGTCTACCTGCTGTACCAGTAGTGTCCTGACCATCTCGTCTAGTGACTAGTCTACCTGCTGTACCAGTAGTGTCCTGACCATCTATCTAGTGACTAGTCTACCTGCTGTACCAGTAGTGTCCTGACCATCTCTACCTAGTGACTAGTCTACCTGCTGTACCAGTAGTGTCCTGACCATCTATCTAGTGACTAGTCTACCTGCTGTACCAGTAGTGTCCTGACCATCTATCTAGTGACTAGTCTACCTGCTGTACCAGTAGTCTCGTGACTAGTCTACCTGCTGTACCAGTAGCGTCCTGACCATCTTGTCTAGTGACTAGTCTACCTGCTGTACCAGTAGCGTCCTGACCATCTTATCTAGTGACTAGTCTACCTGCTGTACCAGTAGTCTCGTGACTAGTCTACCTGCTGTACCAGTAGTCTCGTGACTAGTCTACCTGCTGTACCAGTAGTGTCCTGACCATCTTATCTAGTGACTAGTCTACCTGCTGTACCAGTAGTCTCGTGACTAGTCTACCTGCTGTACCAGTAGTGTCCTGACCATCTCATCTAGTGACTAGTCTACCTGCTGTACCAGTAGTGTCCTGACCATCTCTACCTAGTGACTAGTCTACCTGCTGTACCAGTAGTCTAGTGACTAGTCTACCAGCTGTACCAGTAGTGTCCTGCCCATCTCATCTAGTGACTAGTCTACCTGCTGTACCAGTAGTGTCCTGACCATCTCTACCTAGTGACTAGTCTATCTGCTGTACCAGTAGTGTCCTGACCATCTCATCTAGTGACTAGTCTACCTGCTGTACCAGTAGTCTCATGACTAGTCTACCTGCTGTACCAGTAGTGTCCTGACCATCTTATCTAGTGACTAGTCTACCTGCTGTACCAGTAGTCTAGTGACTAGTCTACCAGCTGTACCAGTAGTGTCCTGCCCATCTCATCTAGTGACTAGTCTACCTGCTGTACCAGTAGTGTCCTGACCATCTCTACCTAGTGACTAGTCTACCTGCTGTACCAGTAGCGTCCTGACCATCTTCTCTAGTGACTAGTCTACCTGCTGTACCAGTAGTGTCCTGACCATCTCATCTAGTGACTAGTCTACCTGCTGTACCAGTAGTCTAGTGACTAGTCTACCTGCTGTACCAGTAGCGCCCTGACCATCTTATCTAGTGACTAGTCTACCTGCTGTACCAGTAGCGCCCTGACCATCTTATCTAGTGACTAGTCTACCTGCTGTACCAGTAGCGTCCTGACCATCTTCTCTAGTGACTAGTCTACCTGCTGTACCAGTAGTGTTCTGACCATCTTCTCTAGTGACTAGTCTACCTGCTGTACCAGTAGTGTCCTGACCATCTTATCTAGTGACTAGTCTACCTGCTGTACCAGTAGCGTCCTGACCATCTCATCTAGTGACTAGTCTACCTGCTGTACCAGTAGTGTCCTGACCATCTTATCTAGTGACTAGTCTACCTGCTGTACCAGTAGTCTAGTGACTAGTCTACCTGCTGTACCAGTAGTGTACTGACCATCTTCTCTAGTGACTAGTCTACCTGCTGTACCAGTAGTCTCGTGACTAGTCTACCTGCTGTACCAGTAGTGTCCTGACCATCTTATCTAGTGACTAGTCTACCTGCTGTACCAGTAGTCTCGTGACTAGTCTACCTGCTGTACCAGTAGTGTCCTGACCATCTCATCTAGTGACTAGTCTACCTGCTGTACCAGTAGTGTCCTGACCATCTTATCTAGTGACTAGTCTACCTGCTGTACCAGTAGCGTCCTGACCATCTCATCTAGTGACTAGTCTACCTGCTGTACCAGTAGTCTAGTGACTAGTCTACCTGCTGTACCAGTAGTGTCCTGACCATCTTATCTAGTGACTAGTCTACCTGCTGTACCAGTAGTCTAGTGACTAGTCTACCTGCTGTACCAGTAGTGTCCTGACCATCTTATCTAGTGACTAGTCTACCTGCTGTACCAGTAGTGTCCTGACCATCTCTACCTAGTGACTAGTCTACCTGCTGTACCAGTAGTGTCCTGACCATCTCTACCTAGTGACTAGTCTACCTGCTGTACCAGTAGTGTCCTGACCATCTCTACCTAGTGACTAGTCTACCTGCTGTACCAGTAGTCTCGTGACTAGTCTACCTGCTGTACCAGTAGTCTCGTGACTAGTCTACCTGCTGTACCAGTAGTGTCCTGACCATCTATCTAGTGACCAGCCTACCTTTACAACTGGGATTGATGGTGCTTTCAAGACAATTGGGAACTCGCAAAATACAAGGCCCCCCCCCCGAGTTCCCAGTTGTCTTGAACGCATTGAATTCTGACCTCACAGTTGTTTTAAACGCGGCATGAGTTAATGCTCAACATCACATAGCAAAAACATATTAACAACAAATAAACATGATGCCAGTTCGCATAGCAGAAGATATTCACATCGTGAGTATACATGGCCCGGCGAGGCGTTCAGTAGGAGTTGGGCCAGGCAGACACGCGACTCATTAAAACGTACTATAAATCAATCTGACTTAATCAGTCTGCCAGAGACGCTGGAATTAGTAGCCTATTAAAACGAGAACATGTGAGTTTGTTAATTCCTGAAAGTAAAAGCGCCACAGAAACATCACAGGAGACCCGAGGCCGGTTGGAACACCCAGCTTTCCTCTGATTTCACGCCGCTTTCGAAGCATCCCTACCGGCCGAAGCATTTCCCCTTTATGGGTACTCCGGACTTGCTTAATTTAAAACTTGACCATCATCATCATTATCATCAAAACGACTGTGATTTGTGAGTTTATATGACAAGACGAGCAGCGCTGTGGTCTTTAGCGAAACACAACAAGTCGTTTCTTACCTTGTATCGGCTCACTTCCACTGTGAGTTTTTTTTTATTTACTAGTGTAGAGAGTCAGAATAACTTAATCGCATCTTCCTGTCTGTTTTGTTGTCCTTAGTTGACGGTGGTGCACGTGAATTTACAGAAGCACTTGACCAGCGGACGCTTGTGTCCCTTCACTCTACCTCCGTATGCAGACTGCACAGTCGACTTCCATAAGCAAAGATATTAGAGTTTAAATAAGCAAAGATATTAGTTTAAATAAGCAAAGATATTAGAGTTTAAATAAGCAAAGATATTAGAGTCAAGTTTAAATAAGCAAAGATATTAGAGTCAAGTTTAAATAAGCAAAGATATTAGAGTCAAGTTTAAATAAGCAAAGATATTAGAGTCAAGTTTAAATAAGCAAAGATATTAGAGTCAAGTTTAAATAAGCAAAGATATTAGAGTCAAGTTTAAATAAGCAAAGATATTAGAATCAAGTTTAAATAAGCAAAGATATTAGAGTCAAGTTTAAATAAAGATATTAGAGTCAAGTTTAAATAAAGATATTAGTCATAAGGTGAATTCACCAATTTGTAAGTCGCTCTGGATAAGAGCGTCTGCCAAATGACTTAAATGTAATGTAAATGTAAGAGTCAAGTTTAAATAAACAAAGATATTAGAGTCAAGTTTAAATAAACAAAGAGATTAGAGTCAAGTTTAAATAAACAAAGAGATTAGAGTCAGGTTGTTGTTTTTTACCATGCTGTACTAGTTTAGGGACGACACAGTGTAAAAGTTGTATGCAAGTTGAGATACTCGAGAGCCCTTGGACTTCTTCCAATCATGGTGACTAAATAAAACCCACTTTCAAATATACCCATGATGCCTTGTATTAATTATTCCAAAAAAACAATAATCACGCCCATGAGTGCTGACATAACCATTGGCTGGTCCCTGGGCTGTCCAGGATTGGTCCATCGGAATGTTACGCTGCGAAAGTTGAGCAAATCTCGAACGTGTGGAACGGAACCATTCCAACCCAATCACGTCCACAGCCCGATATCCCAAAACCATAAACCGGCCATAAGTTCATTCAAGTAAGTATATGTTCTATCGCCAGTGCTTGACTTGGGCAGAAGCTCAAGACGCTGATTACCGGCACCTCAAATCAAATTGTTTTTGTCACATGCGCCGAATACAACAGGTGTAGGTAGACCTTACAGTGAAATGCGTAATTACAAGCCATTTTAACCAACAATGCAGTTTTAAGAAAATACCAAACAATAACAACAAAAGTTATCGATAAGAATAACAAATCATTTAAGAGCAGCAAAATGGTCTACTGCTTCAACTCCTGTTCGTTTTATATAATATTATCTCTAAAGTATTTGTGGAACTCCTGCACCTAAATATAAACAGTACTGGAACCCAAAATGAGTACCGGCACCTATTTCAGTCCAAGTCAAGCGCTGTTTTCTATCGTATGTTACACACTTTCATGCCGAAGTGGCCCTGTATCATATCCAATCGACCTGGAATCGAATCCATGTTGTCATTTGTTTCTATGGTGATACAGTTGACTGGAACCGGAGTCAACTGTTTCTGTCCTGGTGATTGGTCACCCATTGGTCTGTTTCTGTCCTGGTGATTGGTTACCCATTGGTCTGGTAACTGTTTCTGTCCTGGTGATTGGTTGCCCAATGGTCTGGTAACTGTTTCTGTCCTGGTGATTGGTTACCCATTGGTCTGTTTCTGTCCTGGTGATTGGTTGCCCTTTGGTCTGGTAACTGTTTCTGTCCTGGTGATTGGTTGCCCATTGGTCTGTTTCTCTCCTGGTGATTGGTCACCCATTGGTCTGTTTCTGTCCTGGTGATTGGTTACCCATTGGTCTGTTTCTGTCCTGGTGATTGGTTGCCCATTGGTCTGTTTCTGTCCTGGTGATTGGTTACCCATTGGTCTGTTTCTGTCCTGGTGATTGGTTGCCCTTTGGTCTGGTAACTGTTCATCCAGAATGGTCTGAACCAATAGAGGATGACACATCACATGCCATAAATAGCTGTCTTTTGATTGGCTGATGGCCTGGTTTTGAATCTGGTGATCGTGTTGTTTTAGATCCATACCGGAGACAGTCCTAAATGGCACCCTAGGGCGGTAGTAGTAGTGCACTATATGGACTGCAAACGGGTCAAAAGTAGTGCACTACTTAGGGAATAGTGTGCCATCGGGACGTGTTGGCATTACCAGGTCATTCATGTGGAGTTATACAAGACTTTGCAGTGGAGTGCGGAGATATCGCTAAAGAGTATTGTTGCCACCGTTTGATTGGTGTACAGGCCTGGATGGACCAGAGGTAGTTTCTTATAATAGTCTGTAGCCTGTGATTGGACAGAATCCAATGCGCCTTACTGTCAAATCCACGATTTGAAGAGAACAAGTGCACTCTGGGAGGAAGGACAGATGACTTGGAGGGGGGGCATAGGAGATTGAACCCAAAGTTACCACCAGCGCCTACCTGTGGACAATGTCATGACTTGCAACCTGTGATGAGGATAAACCCCCCCCCCCCCCAAAAGACACTTCCTCGTCTGAAACGACCTCAAAAATTGATGTAATAAATGTATCACTAGCCACTTTAAACAATGCTACCTTATATAATGTTTACATACCCTACATTATTCATCTCATATGTATATGTATATACTGTACTCTATCATCTACTGCATCCTTATGTAATACATGTATCACTAGCCACTTTAACTATGCCACTTTGTTTACATACTCATCTCATATGTATATACTGTACTCGATACCATCTACTGTATCTTGCCTATGCTGCTCTGTACCATCACTCATTCATATATCCTTATGTACATATTCTTTATCCCCTTACACTGTGTATAAGACAGTAGTTTAGGAATTGTTATTTAGATTACTTGTTGGTTATTACTGCATTGTCGGAACTAGAAGCACAAGCATTTCGCTACACTCTCATTAACATCTGCTAACTATGTGTATGTGACAAATAAAATTTGATTTGATTTGGATGTTATGCTAGAACAAACTAGATTCATATAATTATGGGTAAGAATAGTTAGAACAAATGTACGTGAAAGAAGCTTTCAACAATGTTGTTTTATTAGATGTGTGCATTCTAAATGATCACACACACACACACACACCTCTACTCCGTTTCTGTCGATGGAACAAGTGTGTGTGTGTGTGTGTGTGTGTGTGTGTGTGTGTGTGTGTGTGTGTGTGTGTGTGTGTGTGCTCCTCTGCTGTGAAGTTGTTTTCAGGTCCTCATGTTCTCAGCCTGAGTCTCTGGTTCCCTCCCAAATGGCACCCTATTCCCTACATAGTGCACTACTTTAGACCAGAGCCCTATGGCACCCTATTCCCTACATAGTGCACTACTTTAGACCAGAGCCCTATGGCACCCTATTCCCTACATAGTGCACTACATTAGGCCAGAGCCCTATGGCACCCTATTCCCTACATAGTGCACTACTTTAGACCAGAGCCCTATGGCACCCTATTCCCTACATAGTGCACTACTTTAGACCAGAGCCCTATGGCATCCTATTCCCTACATAGTGCACTACTTTAGACCAGAGCCCTATGGCACCCTATTCCCTACATAGTGCACTACTTTAGACCAGAGCCCTATGGCACCCTATTCCCTACATAGTGCACTACTTTAGACCAGAGCCCTATGGCACCCTATTCCCTATATAGTGCACTACTTTAGATCAGAGCCCTATGGCACCCTATTCCCTACATAGTGCACTACTTTAGACCAGAGCCCTATGGCATCCTATTCCCTACATAGTGCACTACTTTAGACCAGAGCCCTATGGAACCCTATTCCCTACATAGTGCACTACTTTAGACCAGAGCCCTATGGCACCCTATTCCCTACATAGTGCACTACTTTAGGCCAGAGCCCTATGGCACCCTATTCCCTACATAGTGCACTACTTTAGACCAGAGCCCTATGGAACCCTATTCCCTACATAGTGCACTACTTTAGACCAGAGCCCTATGGCATCCTATTCCCTATATAGTGCACTACTTTAGACCAGAGCCCTATGGCACCCTATTCCCTATATAGTGCACTACTTTAGACCAGAGCCCTATGGCACGCTATTCCTACAAAGTGCACTACTTTAGACCAGAGCCCTATGGAACCCTATTCCCTACATAGTGCACTACTTTAGATCAGAGCCCTATGGCACGCTATTCCCTACATAGTGCACTACTTTAGACCAGAGCCCTATGGCACCCTATTCCCTACATAGTGCACTACTTTAGACCAGAGCCCTATGGCACGCTATTCCCTACATAGTGCACTACTTTAGACCAGAGCCCTATGGCATCCTATTCCCTACATAGTGCACTACTTTAGACCAGAGCCCTATGGAACCCTATTCCCTATATAGTGCACTACTTTAGACCAGAGCCCTATGGCACCCTATTCCCTACATAGTGCACTACTTTAGGCCAGAGCCCTATGGCACCCTATTCCCTACATAGTGCACTACTTTAGATCAGAGCCCTATGGCACGCTATTCCCTACATAGTGCACTACTTTAAACCAGAGCCCTATGGCACGCTATTCCCTACAAAGTGCACTACTTTAAACCAGAGCCCTATGGCACGCTATTCCCTACATAGTGCACTACTTTAGACCAGAGCCCTATGGCACCCTATTCCCTACATAGTGCACTACTTTAGACCAGGTTTGATAAGGATAGGGTGTATAGGTCTCGCCTCCACATTGACTCTGTACCGGTACACCCTGTATATAGCCTCCACATTGACTCTGTACCGGTACCCCCTGTATATAGCCTCCACATTGACTCTGTACCGGTACCCCCTGTATATAGCCTCCACATTGACTCTGTACCGGTACCCCCTGTATATAGCCTCCACATTGACTCTGTACCGGTACCCCCTGTATATAGCCTCCACATTGACTCTGTACCGTAATACCCTGTATATAGCCTCCACATTGACTCTGTACCGGTACACCCTGTATATAGCCTCCACATTGACTCTGTACCGGTACACCCTGTATATAGCCTCCACATTGACTCTGTACCGGTACCCCCTGTATATAACCTCCACATTGACTCTGTACCGGTACACCCTGTATATAGCCTCCACATTGACTCTGTTCCGGTACCCCCTGTATATAGTCTCCACATTGACTCTGTACTGGTACCCCCTGTATATAGCCTCCACATTGACTCTGTACCGGTATCCCCTGTATATAGCCTCCACATTGACTCTGTACCGGTACACCCTGTATATAGCCTCCACATTGACTCTATACCGGTACCCCCTGTATATAGCCTCCACATTGACTCTGTACCGGTGCCCCCTGTATATAGCCTCCACATTGACTCTGTACCGGTACACCCTGTATATAGCCTCCACATTGACTCTATACCGGTACCCCCTGTATATAGCCTCCACATTGACTCTGTACCGGTGCCCCCTGTATATAGCCTCCACATTGACTCTGTACCGTAATACCCTGTATATAGTCTCCACATTGACTCTGTATTGGTATCCCCTGTATATAGCCTCCACATTGACTCTATACCGGTACCCCCTGTATATAGCCTCCACATTGACTCTGTACCGTAATACCCTGTATATAGCCTCCACATTGACTCTGTCCCGGTACCCCCTGTATATAGCCTCCACATTGACTCTGTACCGGTACCCCCTGTATATAGCCTCCACATTGACTCTGTACCGGTACCCCCTGTATATAGCCTCCACATTGACTCTGTACCGGTACCCCCTGTATATAGCCTCCACATTGACTCTGTACCGGTACCCCCTGTATATAGCCTCCACATTGACTCTGTACCGGTACACCCTGTATATAGCCTCCACATTGACTCTATACCGGTACCCCCTGTATATAGCCTCCACATTGACTCTGTACCGGTGCCCCCTGTATATAGCCTCCACATTGACTCTGTACCGTAATACCCTGTATATAGTCTCCACATTGACTCTGTATTGGTATCCCCTGTATATAGCCTCCACATTGACTCTATACCGGTACCCCCTGTATATAGCCTCCACATTGACTCTGTACCGTAATACCCTGTATATAGCCTCCACATTGACTCTGTCCCGGTACCCCCTGTATATAGCCTCCACATTGACTCTGTACCGGTACCCCCTGTATATAGCCTCCACATTGACTCTGTACCGGTACCCCCTGTATATAGCCTCCACATTGACTCTGTACCGGTACCCCCTGTATATAGCCTCCACATTGACTCTGTACCGGTACCCCCTGTATATAGCCTCCACATTGACTCTGTACTGGTACCCCCTGTATATAGCCTCCACATTGACTCTGTACCAGTACCCCCTGTATATAGCCTCCACATTGACTCTGTACCGGTACCCCCTGTATATAGCCTCCACATTGACTCTGTACCGGTACCCCCTGTATATAGCCTCCACATTGACTCTGTACTGGTACCCCCTGTATATAGCCTCCACATTGACTCTGTACCAGTACCCCCTGTATATAGCCTCCACATTGACTCTGTATTGGTATCCCCTGTATATAGCCTCCACATTGACTCTGTACCGGTACCCCCTGTATATAGCCTCCACATTGACTCTGTACCGTAATACCCTGTATATAGCCTTGTTAAGTAATTTTGTAATCAATGTTCGTAAATTCCAATGATCTTTATCTGTCTGATACCTAGAGGTTGTGAAGTCTGAAGGTCTTCAATAAAACAGACAGAATTCACAAAATTGATCAGATCCCAATTGTCCACCAATGTCTACTACACCTGTTGTATTCAGCATTTCACTGTGAGGTCTACTACACCTGTTGTATTCAGCATTTCACTGTGATGACTACACCTGTTGTATTCATCATTTCACTGTAAGGTCTACTACACCTGTTGTATTCAGCATTTCACTGTGAGGTCTACTACACCTGTTGTATTCAGCATTTCACTGTGAGGTCTACTACACCTGTTGTATTCAGCATTTCACTGTGAGGTCTACTACACCTGTTGTATTCTTCATTTCACTGTGAGGTCTACTACACCTGTTGTATTCAGTATTTCACTGTGAGGTCTACTACACCTGTTGTATTCTTCATTTCACTGTGAGGTCTACTACACCTGTTGTATTCAGCATTTCACTGTCAGGTCTACTACACCTGTTGTATTCAGCATTTCACTGTGAGGTCTACTACACCTGTTGTATTCAGCATTTCACTGTGAGGTCTACTACACCTGTTGTATTCAGCATTTCACTGTGAGGTCTACTACACCTGTTGTATTCAGCATTTCACTGTGAGGTCTACTACACCTGTTGAATTCAGCATTTCACTGTCAGGTCTACTACACCTGTTGTATTCAGCATTTCACTGTGAGGTCTACTACACCTGTTGTATTCAGCATTTCACTGTGAGGTCTACTACACCTGTTGTATTCAGCATTTCACTGTGAGGTCTACTACACCTGTTGTATTCAGCATTTCACTGTGAGGTCTACTACACCTGTTGTATTCAGCATTTCACTGTGAGGTCTACTACACCTGTTGTATTCAGCATTTCACTGTGAGGTCTACTACACCTGTTGTATTCAGCATTTCACTGTCAGGTCTACTACACCTGTTGTATTCAGCATTTCACTGTGAGGTCTACTACACCTGTTGGATTCAGCATTTCACTGTCAGGTCTACAACACCTGTTGTTTTCAGCATTTCACTGTGAGGTCTACTACACCTGTTGTATTCAGCATTTCACTGTCAGGTCTACTACACCTGTTGTATTCAGCATTTCACTGTCAGGTCTACTACACCTGTTGTATTCAGCATTTCACTGTGAGGTCTACTACACCTGTTGTATTCAGCATTTCTCTGTCAGGTCTACTACACCTGTTGTATTCAGCATTTCACTGTGAGGTCTACTACACCTGTTGTATTCAGCATTTCACTGTGAGGTCTACTACACCTGTTGTATTCAGCATTTCACTGTCAGGTCTACTACACCTGTTGTATTCAGCATTTCACTGTGAGGTCTACTACTGTTGTATTCAGCATTTCACTGTGAGGTCTACTACACCTGTTGTATTCAGCATTTCACTGTGAGGTCTACTACACCTGTTGTATTCAGCATTTCACTGTGAGGTCTACTACTGTTGTATTCAGCATTTCACTGTGAGGTCTACTACACCTGTTGTATTCAGCATTTCACTGTGAGGTCTACCACACCTGTTGTATTCAGCATTTCACTGTGAGGTCTACTACACCTGTTGTATTCGGCATTTCACTGTGAGGTCTACTACACCTGTTGTATTCAGCATTTCACTGTGAGGTCTACTACACCTGTTGTATTCAGCATTTCACTGTGAGGTCTACTACACCTGTTGTATTCAGCATTTCACTGTGAGGTCTACTACACCTGTTGTATTCAGCATTTCACTGTGACATACATACCTAGAGCATTTGCAATGACTTAACCTAGTGTTCTAGAACACAAAACATTCTTACTAAACAAACCCCATTACCCAGAGTCCCTCAGGAGAGAAGCAATTCACAATAATCATCTTTCTCTCTTTCTATCTCCAACTCTCTGTCTTTCTCCCACTCTCTGTATCTCTGTCGCTCGTCTCTCTTTCCACTTCTCTCTCGCTCTCTCTCTAAGACAGTTTCAGGAAGTGACAGAGGAAGTGGAGTAGTGAGCCACAGTGTGTAACGTTCTCTGGTTTCTCTGTTCATAGACGAGGCGAGACTGAGAGAGTAGGGAGACAGACAGAGAGAGAGACAGAGAGAGAGACAGAGAGAGAGACAGACGGAGAGACAGACAGAGAGACAGACGGAGAGACAGACGGAGAGACAGACGGAGAGACAGACGGAGAGACAGACGGAGAGACAGACGGAGAGACAGACGGAGAGACAGACGGAGAGACAGACGGAGAGACAGACGGAGAGACAGACGGAGAGACAGACGGAGAGACAGACGGAGAGACAGACGGAGAGACAGACGGAGAGACAGACGGAGAGACAGACGGAGAGACAGACGGAGAGACAGACGGAGAGACAGACAGAGAGAGAGACAGAGACAGAGTGAGAGAGACAGAGAAGGACAGACAGAGAGAGACAGTGTGAGAGAGACAGAGAGAGAGAGAGAGACAGAGACAGACAGAGAGAGAGACAGAGACAGACAGAGAGAGAGAGACAGAGACAGACAGAGAGAGAGAGACAGACAGAGAGAGAGAGACAGACAGAGAGAGAGAGACAGACAGAGAGAGAGAGACAGACAGAGAGAGAGACAGACAGAGAGAGAGAGAGACAGAATACGTGTCTGTCTGACCGTGTGTCATGCGTTACCATGACGAGAGAAGCACTCATCAAACTCTTCATCCTCATCCTTCTCGCCTTTATCATCTGTCTCCCAGAGTTCTTCACTTCACACAGAGGTATTTATTTTTGTATTTATTTTGGATCCCCATTAGCTGTTGCCAAAACAGGGGTCCAGCAAAATAAAGGCAGTTTATACAATTTTAAAACATTACAATACATTCACAGATTTCACAATACACTGTGTGCCCTCAAAATAATGTGACAGATTAACAGACAGACACACAAGTTTGAGAGAGAATGTGTGTGTGTGTGTGTGTGTGTGTGTGTGTGTGTGTGTGTGTGTGAGAAAGACGGGGTTGTGAAACATACTTTATCGTAACCGAGATCACTGACACAGGAAATATGACACAAACAGATACTTGAAAAGTCACCTCTCTCTCTCTCTCTCTGCTGCAGCGAGGGTAAACTTCCACTGTGTGACCTTTGACCCCTGTGGGGACCAGGAAGTGACAACGCAGTGCGACCCCGGGCTGACCCCTGCGGGACAGAGCTCCAACCGGAGCGCCGAGGAGAAGCCCGTCTGTCACACCGGGAGGACGGGTTCTGGAGTGAGCTGGTTGCTGTGTGACACAGAGACCCTCCGTGGCAACGCCTCGCTGTCAGGTGGGCAGGGACTTCAGTTGGACGATCGACAGTTTAGACGGACCCTTCATTGATCATACATCGATTGATTAACAGTTGATATTAAATAGTAGCTCGGTTTCCATCAAATTGCCAATATTTAAAAGTCAGCATGAAGAAAATGTCCACCAAACAGGATGTTGAGGATAAACAAAACTGAGGTCACGTAAAAACATATATATTTTTTTTTTGGGGGGGGGGGGGCTTCATGTACCGAATAACAATCTGAAGTTCAATGTGTTTTCATCACATTTTCAACCCTGGCAATAATATTTGGTCACAAAAAAACTGCGAAAAATAACAAAATGTGCCTGCTGTGGTCTTGTCACCTGCGCTCTAGGCCAACTACAGATGCAGTATGGGTAGGCTAGTCTAGTATTCGCCGTAAAACATTTTAGACATCTGACTCGCTGGGTAGATGAACAAGGTGTTTATCTTTCATTTGAGCTATTGGACTTGTTAATGTGTGGAGGTTAAATATTTCTAAGAATATTTTTTGCATTCTGTGCGCCATCTTTTGAGTTGAGCTTGGGGGGGGGGTGCCCTTGGGGAACGTGGTACCATGATGTCGTTAAAGACCCCACCGTGTCAAACAGCCGACCAGTTAAAGACCCCACCGTGTCCAACAGTTAAAGATCCCACCATGTCAAACAGTTAAAGACCCCACCGTGTCAAACAGTTAAAGACCCCACCGTGTCAAACAGTTAAAGACCCCACCGTGTCCAACAGTTAAAGATCCCACCGTGTCAAACAGTTAAAGATCCCACCGTGTCAAACAGTCAAACAGTTAAAGACCCCACCGTGTCAAACAGTTAAAGATCCCACCGTGTCAAACAGTTAAAGATCCCACCGTGTCAAACAGTTAGAGACCCCACCGTGTCAAACAGTTAAAGACCCCACCGTGTCCAACAGTTAAAGATCCCACCGTGTCAAACAGTTAAAGACCCCACCGTGTCAACCAGTTAAAGACCCCACCGTGTCAAACAGTTAAAGACCCCACCGTGTCAAACAGTTAAACAGTTAAAGACCCCACCGTGTCAAACAGTTAAAGACCCCACCGTGTCAAACAGTTAAAGACCCCACCGTGTCAAACAGTTAAAGACCCCACCGTGTCAAACAGTTAAAGACCCCACCGTGTCAAACAGTTAAAGACCCCACCGTGTCAAACAGTTAAAGACCCCACCGTGTCAAACAGTTAAAGACCCCACCGTGTCAAACAGTTAAAGACCCCACCGTGTCAAACAGTTAAAGACCCCACCGTGTCAAACAGTTAAAGACCCCACCGTGTCAAACAGTTAGAGACCCCACCGGGTCAAACAGTTAAAGACCCCACCGTGTCAAACAGTTAGAGACCCCACCGGGTCAAACAGTTAAAGACCCCACCGTGTCAAACAGTTAGAGACCCCACCGTGTCAAACAGTTAAAGACCCCACCGTGTCAAACAGTTAAAGACCCCACCGTGTCAAACAGTTAAAGACCCCACCGTGTCAAACAGTTAAAGACCCCACCGTGTCAAACAGTTAAAGACCCCACCGTGTCAAACAGTTAAAGACCCCACCGTGTCAAACAGTTAGAGACCCCACCGTGTCAAACAGTTAGAGACCCCACCGTGTCAAACAGTTAAAGACCCCACCGTGTCAAACAGTTAGAGACCCCACCGGGTCAAACAGTTAAAGACCCCACCGTGTCAAACAGTTAGAGACCCCACCGTGTCAAACAGTTAAAGACCCCACCGTGTCAAACAGTTAAAGACCCCACCGTGTCAAACAGTTAAAGACCCCACCGTGTCAAACAGTTAAAGACCCCACCGTGTCAAACAGTTAAAGACCCCACCGTGTCAAACAGTTAAAGACCCCACCGTGTCAAACAGTTAAAGACCCCACCGTGTCAAACAGTTAGAGACCCCACCGTGTCAAACAGTTAGAGACCCCACCGTGTCAAACAGTTAAACAGTTAAAGACCCCACCGTGTCAAACAGTTAAACAGTTAAAGACCCCACCGTGTCAAACAGTTAAACAGTTAAAGACCCCACCGTGTCAACCAGTTAAAGATCCCACCGTGTCAAACAGTTAGAGACCCCACCGTGTCAAACAGTTAGAGACCCCACCGTGTCAAACAGTTAAAGACCCCACCGTGTCAAACAGTTAAAGACCCCACCGTGTCAAACAGTTAAAGACCCCACCGTGTCAAACAGTTAAAGACCCCACCGTGTCAAACAGTTAAAGACCCCGCCGTGTCAACCAGTTAAAGACCCCACCGTGTCAAACAGTTAAAGACCCCACTTCCTGTTTCCATCACATCTGTCGTGGTTATGACATTACTTCATAAAAACTGTGAATGGAAACGTGGTTATTGACTGAAAATGTTGGATTTTACTCTTCACCTTTCCTTTTCCCCTCCTCTCCTCCCCCTCTCTTCTTCTCCTCTATTTTCCCCTCTCATCTCCTGGCTCCTCTCCTCTTCTCTCCTCTCTCCTTGCCTCCCCTTCCCCTAATTTCCTCCTCTTCTCTTCTCTCCTTGCCTCCCCTCATCCTCCTCTTCTCTCCTCTCTCCTTGCCTCCCCTTCCCCTCATTTCATCCTCTTCTCTCCTTGCCTCCCCTCCTCTCTCCTCTTCTCTCCTCTCTCCTTTCCTCCCCTTCCCCTCATTTCATCCTCCTTTCTTCTCTCCTCGTCTCCCCTCCTCCTTTCCTCCTCTCTTCTCTCCTCTCTCCTTGCCTCCCCTCCTCCTCCTTTCACCTCTCCTCCCCTCCATCTCTCCAGGGAGGAGGGTGGCGCTATCAGTGTTGTCTGAAGGAGAGAACGCGACTTTGTACGGCTTCCTGACAGAGAAGAAGAAAGAGGGGGAGGAAGAGGGGGAGGAAGAAGGACAAGGATTCATCTACTGCTGTTTTCGAACACCGCCCCTTTCCATACCAACCAATCACAGCCAGTGTCTCCTTCATCTCCACACCCAAGGAACCAATCAGACAGCTGTAAAGTCTGACCTGCCCTGGACACGGCCACCTAGAAGTGAGTAGAGTTGGATCCCATGTGGCTCAGTTGGTAGGTGGAGCATAATGATACACAGAAGAAAGTAATTTTGTTTCTGGCCATTTTGAGCCTGTCATCGAACCCACAAAATGCTGATGCTCCAGATACTCAACTAGTCTAAAGAAGGACACTTTTATTGCTTCTTGAAATCAAAACATTAGTTTTCAGCTCTGCTAACATAATTGCAAAAGGGTTTTCTAATGATCAATTAGCCCTTTTTTAAATGATAAACTTGGATGAGCTAACACAACGTGCCATTGGAACACAGGAGTGATGGTTGCTGATAATGGGCCTCTGTACGCCTATTCTTTCAAAAACAAGGACATTTCTAAGTGACCCCCAAAACATTTGAACGGTAGTGTAGGTTGTATTTACAATGGTGTTTGTTCTTCACTGGTTGCCCTTTTCTTGTGGCAACAGGTCACAAATCTTGCTGCTGTGATGTCACACTGTGGTATTTCACCCAGTAGATATGGGAGTTTTTCAAAATCGGGTTTGTTTTTAAATTCTTTGTGGATCTGTGTAATCTGAGGGAAATATGTCTCTCTAATATGGTCATACATTGGGCAGGAGGTTAGGAAGTGCAGCTCAGTTTCCACCTCATTTTGTGGGCAGTGAGCACATAGCCTGTCTTCTCTTGAGAGCCATGTCTGCCTACGGCGGCCTTTCTCAATAGCAAGGCTCTGCTCACTGAGTCTGTACATAGTCAAAGCTTTCCTTAATTTTGGGTCAGTCACAGTGGTCAGGTATGCTGCCGCTGTGTACTCTCTGTTTAGGGCCAAATAGCATTCTAGTTTGCTCTGTTTTTTTGTTAATTCTTTCCAATGTGTCAAGTAATTATCTTTTAGTTTTCTCATGATTTGGTTGGGTCTAATTGTGCTGTTGTCCTGGGGCTCTGTAGGGTGTGTTTGTGATTGTGAACAGAGCCCCAGGACCAGCTTGCTTAGGGGACTCTTCTCCAAGTTCATCTCTCTGTAGGTGATGGCTTTGTTGTGGAAGGTTTGGGAATCGCTTCCTTTTAGGTGGTTATAGAATTTAACGTCTCTTTTCTGGATTTTGATAATTATCGGGTATCGGCCTAATTCCACTCTGCATGCATTATTTGGTGTTCTACATTGTACACAGAGGATATTTTTCTCCCTCCCACTCTTATCTCCCCCTTTCTCCTCCCCCTCTCTCTCTCCTCCCCCTCTCTCTCTCTCCTCCCCCTCTCTCTCCTCCCTTCCCCCTCTCTCTCCTACCCCTCTCTCTCCTCTCTTCTCCTCCTCCCCTCTCCCTCTCTCTTCTCCTCCTCCCCCTCTCTCTCTCTCTCTCTCTCTCTCTCTCTCTCTCTCCCCCTCTCTCTCCTCCCCCTCTCTCTCCTCCCCCTCTCTCTCTCTTTCTCCTCCCCCTCTCCCCCCCCCTCTCTCTTTCTCCTCCCCCTCCCCCTCCCCCCATCTCTCTAGGTGAGTGGTTGTGTGTCTTCAGGGTGGCGTGGTTGGTCCTAGTGGTTGTGGTCATGTTGACCGTCCTCACCACGGTCCTGGGTCTGATCTACTGGAGGACTCGCTGCTGTCGAAGTGAGTCACACACACACATTCTCGTATAACTAACCTTGTGGGAACACACAGGCACACACACACACACACACACACACACACACACACACACACACACATCTTAAACAAATGAAAAAGTCTTTATGTACATGGGTTGAAATTAAATGATTTCCCTCTCCCTCTTCTCCTTTCTCCCCAATTTCCCTCTTCTACCCCTCCCTCTTCTCCTTTCTCCCCCTTCTCTGCCTTCCCCTCTCTCCTACCCCTCCCTCTTCTCCTTTCTCCCCCTTCTCTGCCTTCCCCTCTCTCCTACCCCTCCCTCTTCTCCTTTCTCCCCCTTCTCTGCCTTCCCCTCTCCTACCCCTCCCTCTTCTCCTTTCTCCCCCTTCTCTGCCTTCCCCTCTCTCCTACCCCTCCCTCTCCTCCTTTCTCCCCCTTCTCTGCCTTCCCCTCTCCCTCTCCTACCCCTCCCTCTTCTCCTTTCTCCCCCTTCTCTGCCTTCCCCTCTCTCTCTCCTACCCCTCCCTCTTCTCCTTTCTCCCCCACTTCTCCACCTTCCCCTCTCCCTCTCCTACCCCTCCCTCTTCTCCTTTCTCCCCCTTCTCTGCCTTCCCCTCTCTCTCTCCTACCCCTCCCTCTTCTCCTTTCTCCCCCACTTCTCCACCTTCCCCTCTCCCTCTCCTACCCCTCCCTCTTCTCCTTTCTCCCCCTTCTCTGCCTTCCCCTCTCTCTCTCCTACCCCTCCCTCTTCTCCTTTCTCCCCCACTTCTCCACCTTCCCCTCTCACTCTCCTACCCCTCCCTCTTCTCCTTTCTCCCCCATTTTCTGCCTTCCCCTCTCTCCTACCCCTCCCTCTCCTCCTTTCTCCCCCTTCTCTGCCTTCCCCTCTCTCCTACCCCTCCCTCTCCTCCTTTCTCCCCCTTCTCTGCCTTCCCCTTCCCCTCTCCTACCCCTCCCTCTCCTCCTTTCTCCCCCCTCCCAGAGGAGCCCAGTGGGTTCCAGACCAGAGGATTCAACACGGACCTCCCTGATGTCTCTGTCTCACTACATCACTCCTCAGGTACAGTGCCTTGCGAAAGTATTCGGGCCCCCTTGAACTTTGTGACCTTTTGCCACATTTCAGGCTTCAAACATAAATATATAAAACTGTATTTTTTTGTGAAGAATCAACAACAAGTGGGACACAATCATGAAGTGGAACGACATTTATTGGATATTTCAAAAAAATTTAACAAATCAAAAACTGAAAAATTGGGCGTGCAAAATTATTCAGCCCCCTTAAGTTAATACTTTGTAGCGCCACCTTTTGCTGCGATTACAGCTGTAAGTCGCTTGGGGTATGTCTCTATCAGTTTTGCACATCGAGAGACTGAATTTTTTTCCCATTCCTCCTTGCAAAACAGCTCGAGCTCAGTGAGGTTGGTTGGAGAGCATTTGTGAACAGCAGTTTTCAGTTCTTTCCACAGATTCTCGATTGGATTCAGGTCTGGACTTTGACTTGGCCATTCTAACACCTGGATATGTTGATTTTTGAACCATTCCATTGTAGATTTTGCTTTATGTTTTGGATCATTGTCTTGTTGGAAGACAAATCTCCGTCCCAGTCTCAGGTCTTTTGCAGACTCCATCAGGTTTTCTTCCAGAATGGTCCTGTATTTGGCTCCATCCATCTTCCCATCAATTTTAACCATCTTCCCTGTCCCTGCTGAAGAAAAGCAGGCCCAAACCATGATGCTGCCACCACCATGTTTGACAGTGGGGATGGTGTGTTCAGGGTGATGAGCTGTGTTGCTTTTACGCCAAACATAACGTTTTGCATTGTTGCCAAAAAGTTCAATTTTGGTTTCATCTGACCAGAGCACCTTCTTCCACATGTTTGGTGTGTCTCCCAGGTGGCTTGTGGCAAACTTTAAACAACACTTTATGGATATCTTTAAGAAATGGCTTTCTTCTTGCCACTCTTCCATAAAGGCCAGATTTGCGCAATATACGACTGATTGTTGTCCTATGGACAGAGTCTCCCACCTCGGCTGTAGATCTCTGCAGTTCATCCAGAGTGATCATGGGCCTCTTGGCTGCATCTCTGATCAGTCTTCTCCTTGTATGAGCTGAAAGTTTAGAGGGACGGCCAGGTCTTGGTAGATTTGCAGTGGTCTGATACTCCTTCCATTTCAATATTATCGCTTGCACAGTGCTCCTTGGGATGTTTAAAGCTTGGGAAATCTTTTTGTATCCAAATCCGGCTTTAAACTTCTTCACAACAGTATCTCGGACCTGCCTGGTGTGTTCCAGACCAGAGGATTCAACACGGACCTCCCTGATGTCTCTGTCTCACTACACTCCTCAGGTACCTCTCTCTCCCCCCTCCCAGAGGAGCCCAGTGGGTTCCAGACCAGAGGATTCAACATGGACCTCCCTGATGTCTCTGTCTCACTACATCACTCCTCAGGTACCCCTCTCTCCCCATCTCTCTCTCTCCCCCTGTCTCTCGCTCTCTCTCTCTCTCCCCCTATCTCTCTCCCTCTCTCTCTCCAACAGCAGAAAACAGAATAGCCTGCATCCCAAATGGCATCCTACCCTATGGTCACTGCACTATATAGGGAATAGAGCCCTATGGTCACTGCACTATATAGGGAATTAGAGCCCTAGCGGTGTAGCTAACTACTGGAACTACACACTACTGTTTAACCATGTAGCGGTGAAGCTAACTACTGGAACTACAGACTACTGTTTTACCATGTAGCGGTGAAGCTAACTACTGGAACTACAGACTACTGTTTTACCATGTAGCTAACTACTGGAACTACACACTGCTGTTTTACCATGTAGCTAACTACTGGACCTACACACTACTGTTTTACCATGTAGCTAACTACTGGAGCTACACACTACTGTTTTACCATGTAGCTAACTACTGGAACTACACACTACTGTTTAACCATGTAGCGGTGTAGCTAACTACTGGACCTACACACTACTGTTTTACCATGTAGCTAACTACTGGAACTACACACTACTGTTTAACCATGTAGCTAACTACTGGAACTACACACTACTGTTTTACCATGCAGCGGTGTAGCTAACTACTGGAACTACACACTACTGTTTTACCATGTAGCGGTGTAGCTAACTACTGGAACTACACACTACTGTTTTACCATGTAGCTAACTACTGGAACTACACACTACTGTTTAACCATGTAGCGGTGTACCTAACTACTGGAACTACACACTACTGTTTAACCATGTAGCTAACTACTGGAACTACACACTACTGTTTTACCATGTAGCTAACTACTGGAACTACACACTACTGTTTAACCATGTAGCGGTGTACCTAACTACTGGAACTACACACTACTGTTTTACCATGTAGCGGTGTAGCTAACTACTGGAACTACATAACTACTGTTTTACCATGTAGCAGTGTAGCTAACTGCTGGAACTACACTCTACTGTTTTACCATGTAGCTAACTACTGGAACTACACACTACTGTTTTACCATGTAGCTAACTACTGGAACTACACACTACTGTTTTACCGTGTAGCTAACTACTGGAACTACACACTACTATTTTACCATGTAGCGGTGTAGCTAACTACTGGAACTACACACTACTGTTTTACCATGTAGCCGTGTAGCTAACTACTGGAACTACACACTACTGTTTTACCATGTAGCCGTGTAGCTAACTACTGGAACTACACACTACTGTTTAACCATGTAGCTAACTACTGGAACTACACACTACTGTTTTACCATGTAGCGGTGTAGCTAACTACTGGAACTACACACTACTGTTTTACCATGTAGCGGTGTAGCTAACTACTGGAACTACACACTACTGTTTTACCATGTAGCGGTGTAGCTAACTACTGGAATTACACTCTACTGTTTTACCATGTAGCGGTGAAGCTAACTACTGGAACTACACACTACTGTTTAACCATGTAGCTAACTACTGGAACTACACGCTACTGTTTTACCAAGTAGCGGTGTGGCTAGACAGACAGGCACAACACTTCTCCGTTCAGTAGTGGGTCTAGAGACAGGCACTACACTTGTCCGTTCAGTAGTGGGTCTAGAGACAGGCACTACACTTCTCCGTTCAGTAGTGGGACTAGAGACAGGCACTACACTTCTCAGTTCAGTAGTGGGTCTAGAGACAGGCACTACACTTCTCCGTTCAGTAGTGGGTCTAGAGACAGGCACTACACTTCTCCGTTCAGTAGTGGGTCTACAGACAGGCACTACACTTCTCCGTTCAGTAGTGGGTCTACAGACAGGCACTACACTTCTCCGTTCAGTAGTGGGTCTAGAGACAGGCACTACACTTCTCCGTTCAGTAGTGGGGCTAGAGACAGGCACTACACTTCTCCGTTCAGTAGTGGGGCTAGAGACAGGCACTACACTTCTCCGTTCAGTAGTGGGTCTAGAGACAGGCACTACACTTCTCCGTTCAGTAGTGGGTCTAGAGACAGGCACTACACTTCTCCGTTCAGTAGTGGGTCTAGAGACAGGCACTACACTTCTCCGTTCAGTAGTGGGTCTAGAGACAGGCACTACACTTCTCCGTTCAGTAGTGGGTCTAGAGACAGGCACTACACTTCTCTGTTCAGTAGTGGGTCTAGAGACAGGCACTACACTTCTCTGTTCAGTAGTGGGTCTAGAGACAGGCACTACACTTCTCCGTTCAGTATCGGGGAAAGACTCCATGAAGTGATGTACAGTGTATTGAAATACATCCCCATGTCAACGGGGCATTAGGCTGACTCACTAATGCCAGATAGCCTGAAGAATATAAGTGAAACGGACATGTAGCCTGTGGCCTGTGACACGTACATGTAGCCTGTAGCCTGTGACACGTACATGTAGCCTGTGGCCTGTGACACGTACATGTAGCCTGTGGCCTGTGACACGTACATGTAGCCTGTGGCCTGTGACACGTGCATGTAGCCTGTAGCCTGTGACACGTGCATGTAGCCTGTAGCCTGTGACACGTACATGTAGCCTGTGGCCTGTGACACGTACATGTAGCCTGTAGTCTGTGACACGTACATGTAGCCTGTAGTCTGTGACACGTACATGTAGCCTGTGACACGTACATGTAGCCTGTGGCCTGTGACACGTACCTGTAGCCTGTGAAACTTACCTGTAGCCTGTAGCCTGTGACACGTACCTGTAGCCTGTGAAACTTACCTGTAGCCTGTAGCCTGTGACACGGACATGTAGCCTGTAGCCTGTGACACGTACATGTAGCCTGTGGCCTATGACACGTACATGTAGCCTGTAGCCTGTGACACATACATGTAGCCTGTGGCCTGTGACACGTACATGTAGCCTGTAGTCTGTGACACGTACATGTAGCCTGTAGTCTGTGACACGTACATGTAGCCTGTAGCCTGTGACACGTACATGTAGCCTGTAGTCTGTGACACATACATGTAGCCTGTGACACGTACATGTAGCCTGTGGCCTGTGACACGTACCTGTAGCCTGTAGCCTGTGAAACTTACCTGTAGCCTGTGACACGTACCTGTAGCCTGTGAAACTTACCTGTAGCCTGTGAAACTTACCTGTAGCCTGTGAAACTTACCTGTAGCCTGTAGCCTGTGAAACTTACCTGTAGCCTGTAGCCTGTGACACGGACATGTAGCCTGTAGCCTGTGACACGGACATGTAGCCTGTGGCCTGTGACACGTACATGTAGCCTGTAGCCTGTGACACGTACATGTAGCCTGTAGCCTGTGACACATACATGTAGCCTGTGACACGTACATGTAGCCTGTGGCCTGTGACACGTACCTGTAGCCTGTAGCCTGTGAAACTTACCTGTAGCCTGTGACACGTACCTGTAGCCTGTGAAACTTACCTGTAGCCTGTGAAACTTACCTGTAGCCTGTAGCCTGTGAAACTTACCTGTAGCCTGTAGCCTGTGACACGGACATGTAGCCTGTAGCCTGTGACACGGACATGTAGCCTGTGGCCTGTGACACGTACATGTAGCCTGTGGCCTGTGACACGTACATGTAGCCTGTAGCCTGTGACACGTACCTGTAGCCTGTAGCCTGTGACACGTACATGTAGCCTGTGAAACTTACCTGTAGCCTGTAGCCTGTGACACGTACCTGTAGCCTGTAGCCTGTGACACGTACATGTAGCCTGTGACACGGACATGTAGCCTGTGGCCTGTGAAACGTACCTGTAGCCTGTGAAACGGACATGTAGCCTGTAGCCTGTGACACGGACATGTAGCCTGTGGCCTGTGACACGGACATGTAGCCTGTGGCCTGTGAAACGTACCTGTAGCCTGTGAAACGTACCTGTAGCCTGTGAAACGTACCTGTAGCCTGTGAAACTTACCTGTAGCCTGTAGCCTGTGACACGGACATGTAGCCTGTAGCCTGTGACACGGACATGTAGCCTGTGGCCTGTGACACGGACATGTAGCCTGTGGCCTGTGAAACGTACATGGAGCCTGTGAAACGTACCTGTAGCCTGTAGCCTGTAGCATGTAGATATACATTTCACAAGAATGACACATTTAACTTCTCCCAGTGTTCAGTAATTGTTAGCTTGGTGAACTATATTTTCAGAGTAGCTTCCTCAACTGTGTGTGTGTGTGTGTGTGTTGTAGTAGTAATGTTGTGTTTTCAATGAACAGGCCTGTTGTCACCTATTCATGAAGAGAAGACTGCAGGTAAGGAACACACACACACACACACACACAGGAACACACACACACACACAGGAACACACACACTGACCTTGCTCGATGTGTGTGTTCTCAGAGGACGAGCCTCGTCAGGGTTACTACGGTAATGACACAGGTGAGAGTTCTAAAGACAATGTTCATTAATTAATTAATACCTATAGTAATATATTAATACCTATAATATATATATTAATACCTATATTAATACCTATAATAATATTCTCTCTCTTTCTCTGTGTCTCTGTGTGTCTCTCTCTCTGTGTCTCTCTTTGTGTCTCTCTCTCTCTGTGTCTCTCTCTCTCTGTGTCTCTCTCTCTCTCTCTCTCTGTGTGTCTCTCTCTCTCTCTCTAGCGCTATAATAACCTAAAATATAAAAAATATATTTACATAAAAATAAAAAAACCTATAATAATATATATATATTAATACCTATAATAATATATATATATTAATACCTATAATAATATATATTAATACCAACTAACATCTCTCTGCCACTCACTCTCTCTCTCTTTGCCTCTCTATCTCTCTAGCGCTCCACCACCGTGGCCACCCTCTCCACTCATCCCTTTCTCCTGAAGAGCTCTAGATGAACAGAGCAGAAGACAGGAACACCCTGAATGCTGTCTTGATGGGGGGGGGGGGTGGTATTTCCCTCCTGGGTCCTGGAGATCCTCAACAGACCCCCGAAGGACATTCCCCCCCCCACGAGGACAAAGACTAGTTTAGGTTTAGGGAAAATAGGATTTTATATGGAAAAACATTGTGTGTGTGTGTGTGTGTGTGTGTGCTGATACGTACAACAGTGTGTGTGTGCGTGTGTGTGTGTGTGCGCGTGTGTGTATATATAAAGACATGGCTCTGAAACAGTCAAAAGGTTTAAAAAGGTATTTTTATTTTTTGTTGTTGGCATTTTGTGATTAAAGGTTCCGTTGTCAGATTCCATCTCCGTTACCATAGCAGCAGATTCATAAATGATCAAAACAACGACTTAATAAACCAGTGGACCTAAAAACAAATACACATAGAAATAGAAATATAGAACATTATAGTTCTGGTCCTCTTTAGTTGTTCTACCATTTTAAACAAGGTTAGTTGTTCAACCATTTAAACAAGGTTAGTTGTTCAACCATTTAAACAAGGTTAGTTGTTCTACCATTTTAAACAAGGTTAGCTGTTCTACCATTTTAAACAAGGTTAGCTGTTCTACCATTTAAACAAGGTTAGTTGTTCTACCATTTTAAACAAGGTTAGCTGTTCTACCATTTAAACAAGGTTAGCTGTTCTACCATTTAAACAAGGTTAGTTGTTCTACCATTTAAACAAGGTTAGCTGTTCTACCATTTAAACAAGGTTAGTTGTTCTACCATTTAAACAAGGTTAGCTGTTCTACCATTTAAACAAGGTTAGCTGTTCTACCATTTAAACAAGGTTAGCTGTTCTACCATTTAAACAAGGTTAGCTGTTCTACCATTTAAACAAGGTTAGCTGTTCAACCATTTAAACAAGGTTAGCTGTTCTACCATTTAAACAAGGTTAGCTGTTCTACCATTTAAACAAGGTTAGCTGTTCTACCATTTAAACAAGGTTAGTTGTTCTACCATTTAAACAAGGTTAGCTGTTCTACCATTTAAACAAGGTTAGCTGTTCTACCATTTAAACAAGGTTAGCTGTTCTACCATTTAAACAAGGTTAGCTGTTCTACGGCGTAAAGAAACACCCCTTCATTAAGCAGGGAACATCAATACCTGCGGCATGTAGCTTAGCGGTTAGCGCGTTGGGCCGAGGAACCGAAAGGTCTCTGGTTCGAACACCTGAGCTGACAAAGCAACAAACATTTTTTATTTATGTCGTTGTGCCTTTTGAGAAAAGCACTGAACCCTAATTTGCTTCAGGTACGCCACTGTTAAACAACACATTACACTGTACTGATCTGGTTTACGTGACACTAAAAACAAACTCTAACAACAAAACTATTTTTTTTGGTTTCGCTTTTTAAAACGATAAAACATAATCTGATACACCGGGTTAAATTAGCCAGTTGACATGAATCATGTTTAGATTTACCTCTGAACAGTAATACACACACACACATATATATATATATATATATATATATATATATATATATATATATATATATATGTATAAAATAATCAATTTGGAGATGCTTAAAAGACATGAGTACAAGCTCTTCAATCTGAGAAGTTGTTCCCTACATGAAACTATACTAAGTTACTGAATTATATAATAGTTAAAAAATATCGTAGTCAGTCTGTTACTATGGCAACCTAGTAGTTGACTTCCGTATCACTGTTATTTATATATATATATCACACTATCTTCCTGTACATAGTTACATCATTAGGACTGGCTAGTATGCTAACAGCACTTCAGCAGTATGAGGTGTGTTTACTGTGGCTACGACAGGGTTAGGGCTGTGGTTCCGTGCGGGTTCTAGAGCTGTGGGTCTGGATGTGTGACATCTGGAGAACCGGGAGGAGGAGCTGGAAGGCGTTCTGGATGTATGTGGTGCTGTTAGAACCCTGCGGAACAACGGGACACTGTTAGAACCCTTCGGAACAACAGAACACTGTTAGAACCCTACGGAACACTGTTAGAACCCTTTCGGAACACTGTTAGAACCCTTTCGGAACAGGAGAACACTTAGAAACCTACAGAACAACATTACACTGTTCGAACCCTTCGGAACAACAGAACACTGTTAGAACCATACGGAACACTGTTAGAACCCTTCGGAACACTGTTAGAACCCTTTCGGAACAGCAGAACACTGTTAGAAACCTACAGAACAACATTACACTGTTAGAACCCTTCGGAACAACAGAACACTGTTAGAACCCTACATAACACTGTTAGAACCCTTCAGAACAACATAACTGTTAGAACCCTACAGAACACTGTTAGAACCCTTCAGAACAACAGAACACTGTTAGATCCCTTCAGAACAACAGAACACTGTTAGAACACTACAGAACAACTGTTATATGTCTTACCTCAAGCAGCACACTGTCTACCAAAGGGTTCAACTCTTCTGCTTTTCTCTGAACCTGGAAAAGGGCAGGAAGGGAGTCAGAGAACCAATGGGTGTGATGATCAGCTGATCACCTGACCTTAATGCCATTCATTTATTGCGTTGGAGACAAAGTCCCAGTACACACACACACACACACACACACACACACACACAGAGTACATCTTACCCCAACGGTGAGCAGAGTATCAGAGAACTTCCTGGCAAGACAACCCACCTCCCGACACATGGCACACGTCAACCTGCAACAGTCACAGACATTAACGATGCTCAGAATATACATATGAGTGGAAGGTCATCTCCCCTACAGCCTGGTCTCTAGCAGGTTTCTCCTGGTCCTGTCCCCCCCCCCCATACAGCCTGGTCTCTAGCAGGTTTCTCCTGGTCCTGTCCCCCCCCCCCCCCCCCCATACAGCCTGGTCTCTAGCAGGTTTCTCCTGGTCCTGTCCCCCCCATACAGCCTGGTCTCTAGCAGGTTTCTCCTGGTCCTGTCCCCCCCCCATACAGCCTGGTCTCTAGCAGGTTTCTCCTGGTCCTGTCCCCCCCCATACAGCCTGGTCTCTAGCAGGTTTCTCCTGGTCCTGTCCCCCCCCCATACAGCCTGGTCTCTAGCAGGTTTCTCCTGGTCCTGTCCCCCCCCCCATAAAGCCTGGTATCTAGCAGGTTTCTCCTGGTCCCCCCCCCATACAGCCTGGTCTCTAGCAGGTTTCTCCTGGTCCTGTCCCCCCCCCATACAGCCTGGTCTCTAGCAGGTTTCTCCTGGTCCTGTCCCCCCCCCCTACAGCCTGGTCTCTAGCAGGTTTCTCCTGGTCCTGTCCCCCCCCCATACAGCCTGGTCTCTAGCAGGTTTCTCCTGGTCCTGTCCCCCCTACAGCCTGGTCTCTAGCAGGTTTCTCCTGGTCCTGTCCCCCCCCCGACAGCCTGGTCTCTAGCAGGTTTCTCCTGGTCCTGTCCCCCCCCTACAGCCTGGTCTCTAGCAGGTTTCTCCTGGTCCTGTCCCCCCCGACAGCCTGGTCTCTAGCAGGTTTCTCCTGGTCCTGTCCCCCCCGACAGCCTGGTCTCTAGCAGGTTTCTCCTGGTCCTGTCCCCCCGACAGCCTGGTCTCTAGCAGGTTTCTCCTGGTCCTGTCCCCCCCCGACAGCCTGGTCTTTAGCAGGTTTCTCCTGGTCCTGTCCCCCCCCGACAGCCTGGTCTCTAGCAGGTTTCTCCTGGTCCTGTCCCCCCCCATACAGCCTGGTCTCTAGCAGGTTTCTCCTGGTCCTGTCCCCCCCCCATACAGCCTGGTCTCTAGCAGGTTTCTCCTGGTCCTGTCCCCCCCCCATACAGCCTGGTCTCTAGCAGGTTTCTCCTGGTCCTGTCCCCCCCCCCCCATACAGCCTGGTCTCTAGCAGGTTTCTCCTGGTCCTGTCCCCCCCCCCCATACAGCCTGGTCTCTAGCAGGTTTCTCCTGGTCCTGTCCCCCCCCTACAGCCTGGTCTCTAGCAGGTTTCTCCTGGTCCTGTCCCCCCCCCATACAGCCTGGTCTCTAGCAGGTTTCTCCTGGTCCTGTCCCCCCCCATACAGCCTGGTCTCTAGCAGGTTTCTCCTGGTCCTGTCCCCCCCCCCCGACAGCCTGGTCTCTAGCAGGTTTCTCCTGGTCCTGTCCCCCCCCATACAGCCTGGTCTCTAGCAGGTTTCTCCTGGTCCTGTCCCCCCCATACAGCCTGGTCTCTAGCAGGTTTCTCCTGGTCCTGTCCCCCCCCCCCATACAGCCTGGTCTCTAGCAGGTTTCTCCTGGTCCTGTCCCCCCCCATACAGCCTGGTCTCTAGCAGGTTTCTCCTGGTCCTGTCCCCCCCCATACAGCCTGGTCTCTAGCAGGTTTCTCCTGGTCCTGTCCCCCCCCCATACAGCCTGGTCTCTAGCAGGTTTCTCCTGGTCCTGTCCCCCCTACAGACTGGTCTTTAGCAGGTTTCTCCTGGTCCTGTCCCCCCCCCATACAGCCTGGTCTCTAGCAGGTTTCTCCTGGTCCTGTCCCCCCCCCCATACAGCCTGGTCTCTAGCAGGTTTCTCCTGGTCCTGTCCCCCCCCCTACAGCCTGGTCTCTAGCAGGTTTCTCCTGGTCCTGTCCCCCCCCCATACAGCCTGGTCTCTAGCAGGTTTCTCCTGGTCCTGTCCCCCCGACAACCTGGTCTCTAGCAGGTTTCTCCTGGTCCTGCCCCCCCCCCATACAGCCTGGTCTCTAGCAGGTTTCTCCTGGTCCTGCCCCCCCCATACAGCCTGGTCTCTAGCAGGTTTCTCCTGGTCCTGTCCCCCCTTACAGCCTGGTCTCTAGCAGGTTTCTCCTGGTCCTGTCCCCCCATACAGCCTGGTCTCTAGCAGGTTTCTCCTGGTCCTGTCCCCCATACAGCCTGGTCTCTAGCAGGTTTCTCCTGGTCATGTCCCCCCTACAGCCTGGTCTCTAGCAGGTTTCTCCTGGTCCAGTCCCCCCCCATACAGCCTGGTCTCTAGCAGGTTTCTCCTGGTCCTGTCCCCCCTACAGCCTGGTCTCTAGCAGGTTTCTCCTGGTCCTGTCCCCCCCCCATACAGCCTGGTCTCTAGCAGGTTTCTCCTGGTCCTGTCCCCCCCCCCCCCCCATACAGCCTGGTCTCTAGCAGGTTTCTCCTGGTCCTGTCCCCCCCCGACAGCCTGGTCTCTAGCAGGTTTCTCCTGGTCCTGTCCCCCCCATACAGCCTGGTCTCTAGCAGGTTTCTCCTGGTCCTGTCCCCCCCCCCATACAGCCTGGTCTCTAGCAGGTTTCTCCTGGACCTGTCCCCCCCCCATACAGCCTGGTCTCTAGCAGGTTTCCCTGGTCCTGTCCCCCCCCGACAGCCTGGTCTCTAGCAGGTTTCTCCTGGTCCTGTCCCCCCCCCCGACAATCTGGTCTCTAGCAGGTTTCTCCTGGTCCTGTCCCCCCCCCATACAGCCTGGTCTCTAGCAGGTTTCTCCTGGTCCTGTCCCCCCCCCTACAGCCTGGTCTCTAGCAGGTTTCTCCTGTCCCCCCCCGACAGCCTGGTCTCTAGCAGGTTTCTCCTGGTCCTGTCCCCCCCCGACAGCCTGGTCTCTAGCAGGTTTCTCCTGGTCCTGTCCCCCCCCTACAGCCTGGTCTCTAGCAGGTTTCTCCTGGTCCTGTCCCCCCCCCATACAGCCTGGTCTCTAGCAGGTTTCTCCTGGTCCTGTCCCCCCCCATACAGCCTGGTCTCTAGCAGGTTTCTCCTGGTCCTGTCCCCCCCCATACAGCCTGGTCTCTAGCAGGTTTCTCCTGGTCCTGTCCCCCCCCCCCCATACAGCCTGGTCTCTAGCAGGTTTCTCCTGGTCCTGTCCCCCCCCGACAGCCTGGTCTCTAGCAGGTTTCTCCCTGGTCCTGTCCTCCCCCCATACAGCCTGGTCTCTAGCAGGTTTCTCCTGGTCCTGTCCCCCCGACAGCCTGGTCTCTAGCAGGTTTCTCCTGGTCCTGTCCCCCCCCCCATACAGCCTGGTCTCTAGCAGGTTTCCCCTGGTCCTGTCCCCCCTACAGCCTGGTCTCTAGCAGGTTTCTCCTGGTCCTGTCTCCCCCTACAGCCTGGTCTCTAGCAGGTTTCTCCTGGTCCTGTCCCCCCCCCCCCCATTCAGCCTGGTCTCTAGCAGGTTTCTCCTGGTCCTGTCCCCCCATACAGCCTGGTCTCTAGCAGGTTTCTCCTGGTCCTGCCCCCCCCCCCCCCCTACAGCCTGGTCTCTAGCAGGTTTCTCCTGGTCCTGTCCCCCCCCTACAGCCTGGTCTCTAGCAGGTTTCCCTGGTCCTGTCTCCCCCCTACAGCCTGGTCTCTAGCAGGTTTCTCCTGGTCCTGTCCCCCCTACAGCCTGGTCTCTAGCAGGTTTCCCCTGGTCCTGTCCCCCCCTACAGCCTGGTCTCTAGCAGGTTTCTCCTGGTCCTGTCCCCTCCCCCCGACAGCCTGGTCTCTAGCAGGTTTCTCCTGGTCCTGTTTCTCCTGGTCATGTCCCCCCCCCCTACAGCCTGGTCTCTAGCAGGTTTCTCCTGGTCCTGTCCCCCTACAGCCTGGTCTCTAGCAGGTTTCCCTGGTCCTGTCCCCCCCCCCCCTACAGCCTGGTCTCTAGCAGGTTTCTCCTGGTCCTGTCCCCCCCCATACAGCCTGGTCTCTAGCAGGTTTCTCCTGGTCCTGTCCCCCCCCCCTACAGCCTGGTCTCTAACAGGTTTCTCCTGGTCCTGCCCCCCCCCATACAGCCTGGTCTCTAGCAGGTTTCTCTGGTCCTGTCCCCCCCCCTACAGCCTGGTCTCTAGCAGGTTTCTCCTGGTCCTGTCCCCCCGACAGCCTGGTCTCTAGCAGGTTTCCCCTGGTCCTGTCCCCCCCCCAGCCTGGTCCCATACAGCCTGGTCTCTAGCAGGTTTCCCTGGTCCTGTCCCCCCCATACAGCCTGGTCTCTAACAGGTTTCTCCTGGTC
>NW_027015410.1:0-11583 GCF_036934945.1 Oncorhynchus masou masou
CTGAAGGTGTGGAGACACTGGCTTGAGGGGCTAAGCACCCCTTTCTCATCTGGACTGACCACCAGAATCTGGAGTATATTCGGGCAGCTAGGGCTTAACCCATGTCAGGCAAGGTGGGCCATGTTCTTCACCCGGTTCCGGTTTACTTTGTTTTATAGACCGGGCTCACAGAAAGTGAAGGCTGACGCACTGTCCCGCCTTCATGACACGGGGGAGGGGTCCACCGAACCTACTCCCATCCTTCCCGCCTCAAAGCTGATAGCACCAGTGGTATGGGAGGTGGACTCGGACATCGAGCGGGCGTTACGGGCGGAACCTGCTCCGCCTCAGTGTCCGGCGGGGCGAAGGTACGTGCCGCTTGGTGTTCGGGACAAGCTGATTCGGTGGGCTCACGTCCTACCCTCCTCGGGTCACCCTGGGGTGACGAGGACAGTGGGGAGCCTTCAGGGGAGGTATTGGTGGCCTACGTTGGCTAATGACGTTAAGGGTTATGTCTCCTCCTGTTCGGTGTGCGCCCAGAGTAAGGCTCCTAGGCACCTTCCTAGAGGGAAATTACAACCCCTCCCCGTTCCACAGCGACCATGGTCACATCTATCAGTAGATTTCCTGACCGATCTTCCGCCGTCTCAGGGGAACACCACGGTTCTAGTGATTGTGGATCGGTTCTCTAAGTCCTGCCGTCTCCTCCCGTTGCCCGGTATCCCTACAGCCCTACAGACTGCGGAGGCATTATTCACCCATGTCTTTCGGCACTACGGGGTGCAGGAGGACATCGTTTCTGATCGGGGCCCCCAATTCATGTCTCAGGTATGGAGAGCTTTCATGGAGCGTTTGGGGGTCTCTGTCAGCCTGACCTCCGGTTATCACCCCGAGAGTAATGGGCAGGTGGAGAGACTGAACCAGGAGGTGGGTAGGTTTCTGCGGTCGTATTGCCAGGATCGGCCAGGGGAGTGGGCACGATACATTCCTTGGGCTGAAATGGCCCAGAACTCACTACGCCACTCCTCTACTAACGTGTCCCCTTTTCAGTGTGTGTTGGGGTACCAGCCGGTCCTGGCACCATGGCATCGGAGCCAGACCGAGGCTCCTGTGGTGGAGGAATGGGTACAGCGCTCCAAGGAGACCTGGAGGGCCGTCCAGGAATCTCTACGACAAGCGAGTGGACGGCAGAAGAGGAGTGCTGACCGCCACCGCAGTGAGGCCCCGATGTTTGTACCGGGGACAGGGTCTGGCTCTCGACCCGAAACCTACCTCTCCGCTTGCCCTGCCGAAAGCTGGGTCCGCAGTGTGTAGGGCCCTTTAAAGTCCTGAGGAGAATAAACAAGGTGTGCTATCGATTACAACTCCCTTCCTATTATCGCATTAACCCTTCGTTTCATGTGTCGCTCCTCAAGCCGGTGGTAGCTGGTCCCCTGCAGGACAGTGAGGTGCCGGAGGTCCCCCCTGGACATCGAGGGGTCCCCGGCGTATATAATCCGGGCCATTCTGGACTCAAGACGCCGGGTGAGGGGCCTGCAGTACCTCGTGGACTGGGAGAGGTACGGTCCG
Organism: Oncorhynchus masou masou; assembly: GCF_036934945.1. Lineage (NCBI taxonomy): Eukaryota > Metazoa > Chordata > Actinopteri > Salmoniformes > Salmonidae > Oncorhynchus > Oncorhynchus masou. The sequence continues at coordinate 1,549 of NW_027015410.1, forward strand.
GAGGAGAGGTGCTGGGTACCGGTGGGGGACATCTTGATCCATCCATGTTGAGGGATTTCCATCGCCTCCATCCGGATCGCCCTGCACCCCGTCCTCCGGGGCGACCTCGAGGCCGGTGTCGGCGCGCTGCGGGAGCCGCGCGTCGAGGAGGGGGTACTGTCACGAGTCCGACTGAGGGTGGTTTCCCTTCCCGGTCGGGTGGCGCTCGGCGGTCGTCGTCACCGGCCTATTAGCTGCCACTGATTGTCTTTTCTCCCCCTCCTTGTATGTTTATTGGTAGCACCTGTGTGTATGATTAGTTTGTCTTTATTAGACAGCCGGCCCGCCTGGTTGTTGTCCGGGATTATTCTTTGTAACCTTCTGCTCTGTATCAGAGGAACGTGTTAGTTCCTAGTCATGCCTTTTTTGTATCGTCATTTTGACATTCCCTGTGTTTTGGGGCCGTGATCATTGTTAGCACCCTGAGGTGCGTTTAGTGCATTAAAGAGCACAGCATTGTACTCTCTGTCTCCTGCCTTTGACTCCACACCCACGACACCCGAAGTGTTACAATTCTAAACAACGTTTGCCATGTTTCTGCCGATATTATGGAGTTAATTTGGAAAAAAGTTTGGCGTTGTAATGACTGAATTTTCAGGGTTTTTTCTTAGCCAAACGTGATGAACAAAACAGAGCGATTTCTCCTACACAAATCATCTTTTTGGAAAAACTGAACATTTGCTATCTAACTGAGAGTCTCCTCATTGAAAACATCCGAAGTTCTTCAAAGGTAAATTATTTTATTTGAATGCTTTTCTTGATTTTGTGAAAATGTTGCCTGCTAAATGCTAGTCTTAATGCTATGCTAGCTATCAATACTCTATCAATACAATCCCGGATACGGGATTGCTCGACGCTAGAGGTTAAAGAAAAAATAAGCAAACACGTTTGGTGTTCACCAAAAGGCATGTGGGAGACTCCCCAACTATATGGAAGAAGATACTCTGGTCAGATGAGACTAAATTGAGCTTTTTGGCCATCAAGGAAAACGGTATGTCTGGCGCAAACCCAACACCTCTCATCACCCCGAGGACAGCATCCCCACAGTGAAGCATGGTGGTGGCAGCGTCATGCTGTGGGGATGTTTTTCATTGGCAGGGACTGGGAAACTGGTCAGAATTGAAAGAATGGTGGATGGTGCTAAATACAGGGAAATTCTTGAGGGAAACATGTTTCAGTCTTCCAGAGATGTGAGACTGGGGCGGAGGTTCGCCTTCCAGCAGGACAATGACCCTAAGCATACTGTTAAAGCAACACTTGAGTGGTTTAAGGGGAAACATTTAAATGTCTTGGAATGGCCTAGTCAAAGCCCAGACCCCAATCCAATTGAGAATCTGTGGTACGACTTAAAGATTGCTGTACACCAGCATAGCCCATTCAACATGAAGGGGCTAGATCAGTTTTGCCTTGAAGAATGGGCAAAAATCCCAGTGACTAGATGTGCCAAGCTTATGGAGACATACCCCAAGAGACTTGCAGCTGTAATTGCTGCAAAAGGTGGCTCTACAAAGTATCGACTTTGGAGGGTGAATAGTTATGCACGCTCAAGTTAGTTTTTTTGTCTTATTTCTTCTTTTTTTTCACAAACAAAATATTTTGCATCTTCAAAGTGGTAGGCATGTTGTGTAAGTCAAATGAAGCAAACCCCCAAAAATCTATTTAAATTCCAGGTTGTAAAGCAACAAAATAGGAAAAATTCCACAGGGGGTGAATACTTTTGCAAGCCACTGTGAGGTCTTTGTCAGAGCCCCATTGATGGGCATTGCAGCGTAGATCAGCTCCTGGCCCCTCATCAAAGATACTAGTCGGTCACACACAAGCACACACACAGAGCACTGATTACAATAACAATGTTGGTTATGATTAGCAAGGTAGAACCAATCTGATCGTTGCATCCATCTTTCTATTTCACTTCAGGTATCATGATATGTGAAGGGAAATAGTGTTAAATGCAGCAATGACTCTGGTTCCCCCAGCCTAGTTAAGAAGGTGGATTGGGATAAAACTTGAAACTTTTTTGACCTTTGACCAGTTCAAATGTCACCAGCCTGATTCAAGTGTCTTCCCTGTTCCATTTATAGGAATGCTCACAGCGAGGGCAGGTCTGCGTGATGCTGAGGGTCCCCTTGCTGGTCTTCTCTATGTTGCATGTTCGGCTACAAATTGGACACCTCTCGAACAAATACAGCAGGCAATCCTCATAAACAATGGAATCTTATGAGTTGGTGTTGACTGGTAAGGCCTGTGACAGGGTGATACAGTAGACAGCCAAGTGGTACATTGCATTGTGTTATGAAGAAAGGATTAAGCTTTTTTATAATGCACTTCACAACCAAAATTAATCCACTACTTGTATCTGCATGGCTAGGTAATTAACCTACTAGTATATCAAACCGGGTTATTTTTTATACAACTTTTCACATAACATACATTACTGATGAAGCCGTCTGTGTCATCAAGGCAGTAACTCGGGTCAATACCAGAGGCCTCATGATGGCATATCCTTTTCATAGGAGTCGCGGGAGACTCTGGAAACCACGGAGGAGGTGTCACGTGTGCTTGTGTCGCATGGCGCACTTTTATTCTGAGGTCTTGCCTGACAAGCTGTGAAAATAGCAAGTGAACAGCGAATTCAATTATTTTGGGAGGTCGCTCAACCATTGCAATCACATTGCTGGACATGTTATGATATCCATCTTTGCTCCTGGTAGGTCCTGGCATCCATTCATGACCAGGGGATCAGTTTGGCACCCAACTGTGCACTTTGTCTAACAGAAAAACAGGGTCAACAATTATCATCATCCCTCATTTATAAACATACCTCTAGAAATAATGTAATCTCATTGACTGTCTACAGATTGGATTAGATTCAGGCCGGGGAATCTAGTTACACTATGAAACCAACTGTGACATGTTTTGCTATGGCCCTGGGTTAGTTTGGGTGTGTTGCTGCTAGTTACTCCCATAGAGATGAATATTAGTTTACTAGAGGGACAATGTCATAAAATCTCAAAGTTCCAGGATGGGGTAAAAATGGCAGCCATATTGGTCAGGGAGAATTTCAAACCAGTCTAATTGGAATGAATCGCAGTAAAGGCATAATTCTGAATACTGGAAAATACAAGTAAGGCATGATCCATAATAAATACAAATACAACCCCCCCCAAAAAAATTAAATAACAATAATTGGTTGAGGACATGTGCCCCCCGTGCCGTGCGCGCCTGTTCGTTAATCCGGCCCTTACGGTAAGGTATGGCAGTTGCCATACCCTAGCTCAACACCAACAATTTAAAATAGGCTACTAAAATCATTCCAATTTAATTTAAAGGCAAATGCAGTTTAGCGGTATTAGTGGCTGACGTTAGGACCATGCAGATGCCTAGGAGCAGGAGGGAAGGCTGTTTGTATGGGTGACTGGCTTTATGGAGAGCAGCTGCAGGGGCAACCGGGACTCAACACATTGCAGAGGTAAAAATGGCATTAGTAGATGAGCAGGTAACTGCTGTTCGATTTGACATGAAACTAAACTTGAGTTTTATCCAGGTGCTGTGCTTGTGCGTAGCAAGCAGCGAATTCTTGTATGTCATGTGTTTGTAAAATTTTAAGTCCCCTATTGACTCAGGTGAATGAAGCTACAGCAACAATGTGATAATGGCTAGTGTCAGTTAGGCTTGGATTAATTTAGTGCCTTCTCAGAGGAACTCATGCAGTGTTATCTGTCCATCTATTATTATCATCCAGACATCTCCTTTGCCTGGCCACTATGTGGGAATTTGAACATGAAATGAGATACTACTAATCTCATTTCTACTGGTACTAATCTTGAGTATCTTTAATTATGCATAATATAATATTGCAACTCAACCAAATCCTCTGCTACAACTGAACTTCTCATTTAAAAGTACTAAAAATACTCCTGCTGTTTTCAAAATGTCACATTTGAATATTACGTTGTTAAAAAAAAACAAATTGAAATCAGAAAATCACTGAATCAAAAAAATAACTTAATCCTCACTTTGCAGGCGAGAACAAATTATTTTCAGACTCATTGCTGCAAATTTAAAGACACACTCCAGCAATTGTTTAATTTTTCCTGTTGATATCCCACGTCTAAATTATAGTTGTGACGATAAATCTTCTTACCATCACATCTAAGCCACTATGACACCAATGACAATGAAACATAGCATTTTAAAAGATTGTACTATCAGAATAATATAATGACATTTTTTCGGATATCGGATAGTCTTGATCAATCAAAATGACATGAAAGCACGTGGCAGAGGTAAACAGCGGAAATGTATGGCTGTTGATTAATGTCAATGGAATGTTGGCTTATTGGCAGCTAATTTGATTGACAAACTACCTTACCAAAATGGCTGACCTTTGTACTTTCATAAAAAGGTTTGTGTCCATTCTAGTATTCAAATTCCTAATTCTATGATAGTTAGTAGCAGGTTATGATCTGAAGCTAGCTAACAGCAGTGGGATGAGAGGAAAGCTACAAGCAAAGGAAGCTAGCTATAATTTTCTATGGCTGAAGTAATTTGTGTAAACTGCTGACCTCAACACTTGCATGTAATTAGAGCACAAACAAAATAAGCTAGCGGACATCCTTGACTGCTAATATAGCCAGTAGCTACAAGACAACAAGCCTGTAGCTGTATGGGCAGATCGTGCACCACAACTCAAGGTTAACAATGTATCCTACATTATCCCACAAAGCATAGCTAGCTAGCTAGATGGCTAAGGAATGTTCATAGTCAATACCAAACTCTGGGAAGTTTTGGAAACTGACCTGCTGCTAACTTACAATATGCAATGGGCATAGCTCATCTAGCTACTCTATACAGTCAAACTGGCTAGCTTAAAGTTTCAGCACACACAGCTGCTAGTTTACATTTCTTCGACCAAGATCAACCATGACTTCTCAAAACACAAACTGTAACTGATGAAACGAATTGCCATGCCAAGAAACATGTTAAATCTAAACCCAGCCAATGCACATGCAAGTAGCATCTGCTGTGCATTACAGTGTACACATGCATGCTAGCAAATTCCAGCCCTAAATCCTGATGTCACACCTTGATCTGTTTCACCTGTCTTTGTGCTGGTCTCCACCCCCTTCAGGTGTCACCCATCTTCCCCATTATCCCCAGTGTATTTATACCTGTGTTCTCTGTTTGTCTGTTGCCAGTTCGTTTTGCTCGTCAAGCCTACCAGCGGTTTTCCCCTTGCTCCTGTCTGTTTCCAGTTCCTGTTTTCTAGTTTTCACGGTTTTGACCATTCTGCCTGCCCTGACCCTGAGCCTGCCTGCCATTCTGTACCTTGTCACACCACACTGGATTATTGACCCCTGCCTGCCCTGACCATGAGACTGCCTGCTGTTCTGTACCTTTTGGACTCTGATCTGGATTATTGACTTCTGTCTGACCCTGATCTAGTAATAAACTTTTGTTACTTCGACACTGTCTGCATCTGGGTCTTCCCTAAAACGTGATACATGATGCATTTATTCAGTACGCTCCTTCCTTTTGTCAATGCAATTTTCTTCATGACATTTTCATCAAAGTTTGTGCTGACTGATCAACAGTCAAGTTACTTTTCTGTTTGGAAGTAGCCATCAGGAAGTAAAAAACTGGAGGGGAGATCTGTGTGAATTCCCCTTGAAATGTTTAGAGATATCTAGTTAAATAACAGGTTAAATTAAAGAATAAAAATATTAAAATATCGTTCTTAATGCTTACTCAGCTAAATTATTCAGTACTTTGAGAGTCACATACAGGAATGATGTGCTTAATGTAAAGCAGCTGTTGAGATTCACCCCTTCCCCTCTTTAAAGGGAGAATCCATGTTTTTGTCTTGCATGAAAGCAAATAGCCATCTCTATGAAGTAATACTGCTTCAAGGAGTCCACCATCATCCCAGTACCCAAGAAAAACATACCCAAATGACTATCACCCCATCTCACGTGCCCCAGTCATCAGGAAGTGCTTCAAGAGGCTGGTTATGGGCCACATCAAGCACAGCATGCCAGGCACACTGGACCCTCTCCAATTGCCTACCACTCTAACAGATCACGGAAGAGGCCATTTCCATCGCTATGCACACGTCCATAACACATCTGGACAAGATGAACACCTACAGTGTCTTCAGAAAGTATTCAATCCCCTTGACTTATTCCACATTGTGTTGTGTTACAGCCTGAATTCTAAATGGCACAAAATATCCCATCATTACAAAACGTTTTAAGACATTTTTGCAAATTTAAATACAGAAATATATAATTTACATGAGTATTCACACCCCTGAGTCAATACATATTCAAATCACTTTCGGCAGCGATTACAGCTGTGAGACTTTCTGAGTAAGTCTCTAAGAACTTTGCACACCCGCATTGTACAATATTTGCACATTAGTCTTTTTTGAAATTCATCAAGTTCTGTCAAGTTGGTTGTTGATCATTGCTAGACAACTATTTTCAAGTCTTGCCATAGAATCTTGGTAAGCAACTCCAGTGTATATTTGGCCTTGTGTTTTCGGTTATTGTCCTGTTGAAAGGTGCATTTGTCTCCCAATGTCTGTTTGAAAGAAAACTGAACCATGTTTTCCTCTAGGATTTTCCTGTGCTTAGCTCTATTCAGTTTATTTTTATCCTAAAAAAAACTCCCAAGTCCTTGCTGATGACCAGCATACACATAAAATGATGCCGCCACCACCACGCGTGGTTCTTAATGATGTGTTGAGTAGGATTTGCCCCAAACATAATGCTTTGTATTCAGGACATTAGGCATATTTCCTTGACATCATTTTTGCAGTTTTACTTTAGTGCCTTATTGCAAACAGGATGCATGTTTTGGAATGTTTTTATTCTATACAAGCTTCCTTATTTTCACTCTGTCAATTAGGTTAGTATTTTGGAGTAACTACAATGTTGTTGATCCATCCTCAGTTTTCTCCTATAATAGCCATTAAACTCTTTAACTGTTTTAAAGTCACCATTGATTTCATGGTGAAATCCCTGAGCAGTTTCCTTCATCTCTGGCAACTGAGTTAGAAGGGACACCTGTATCTTTGTAGTGACTGGGTGTATTGATACACCATCTGAAGAATACGAACATAAAGTAAATGGCTCAGTAGAACAGAAAACATTTTAGCATACATATAATATAGGAAGGCACAATTTATAGTCCAATATTTATAGTCCACGTGTTTTGGGGATGGTGGATTGTGGGGCAATTGTTTAAAATATTCAGTATTTAGCAATCATAATAAGTGTATGGTAGCAGCAGTTGTGATGTGTGTGTAGCATGAGTGTATATGTGAATGAGTGTGTGTGTGTGTGTATGGGGGCATGTGTGAGTGAGTGCATGTGAGTTACGGTGCAGAGAATCAGAGCAGGTGGTCAGTCCAGTTCATGTGTTAGTCTGAATTTAAAATGGATTAAATTGAGATTTGTTTTGTCACTGGCCTACACACAATATCCTATGTCAAAGTGAAATTATGTTTTTATACATTTTTACAAATTAATTAAAATGTAAAAGCTGAAATGTCTTGAGTCAATAAGTATTCAACCCCTTTCTTATGGCAAGCCTAAATAAGTTCAGGAGTACAAATGTGCTTAACAAGTCACATAATAAGTTGCATGAACTCACTGTGTGCAATAATAGTGTTTAACATGATTTTTGAATGACTACCTCATCTCTGTACCTCACACATACAATTATCTGTAAGGTCCCTATGTCGAGCAGTGAATTCCAAACATATATTTAACCACAAAGACCAGTGAGGTTTTCCAATGCCTCGCAAAGAAGGGCATCTATTGGTCGATGGGTAAAAAATAGAAAGTAGACATTAAATATCCCTTTCAGGATGATGAAGTTATTAATTACTGCCAGGCCACACTGCTTCTTGACACACTGCTCGCTTAACCCCCAAACCAGCTGCACCACTGTGTCGCAGGAAACACCGTACAACTGGCGACCGAAGTCAGTGTGCATACGCTCGGTCTGCCACAAGGAAGTTGCTAGAGCCCAATGGGACAAGGGCATCCCGACTGGTCAAACCCTCCCCTAACCCGGACATTGCTGGGCCAATTGTGAGCTGCCTCTTGGATCTCCCGGTTGCTCCAACACAGCCTGGGATCGAACCTGGGTCTGTAGTGACACTTCTAGCACTGCGATGCAATGCCTTAGACCGCTGCACCACTCGGGAGGCCTTCACCGTTATTGTTCCACAAAGTTGTGTTTTTAGGGAGTGATATTGGTCAGGCAGAGATAATCTGCAAATAAATGTAGTTTATATTCATGTTTACCAATATTTATACTCTACCTGTTACATTTGGGTCCTGTCTAATTCTCTCTGCAAGCGGCTCAATTTAAAATGCAAACAGGAGGGGAGAGAGGGGCCATCCTTTTCTTGTGCCTCTTTCTAATTACGAACATTTCAGGTTTACAATACAAAAATGTATATTTTGCATTGAAAATCACCTTTTTGACAACATACGAGAACGTTCGGGGAGGAGAAAATCCGTGTTTACCAATGGTGAAGTCCACCAGTGATGTAGTCAAGTCACTAAACCTAGAGTCCAAGTTGAGTCCCAAGTCCCTAGTATATGAGCCCTTTATACTCTAGTCAAAGCAAAGTAAGGCTAGATTATTAATACAGTAGCTATATAACATGTATTGTTGTATCTAACATGTTGAATTATCCAAGGGAGACTTTCTGACAATAAAGTCACCCCTGGTCGAGTCAAGTCGAGTCAAGAGTCAAAAAATCATGACTTGAGTCAAAGTCAAGTCCAAGTTCTGGACTCAATTACAACATCACTGATGTTCACCATATTCAGCACCAATATCCGATAGTGTAATTACAAATCTCAGTGTAAAGTGTTTATTAGGATCTCTTCTTGAAGATAGTGGCTTCCTTTTTATATATTGATCACGTACACACACTTTATTAGTTGTTTAAAGACACTGTTATGAATATGTAACATCAGGCTAGAGATGAACATAATTTTTGTGTTTAATACAATTATGTACATACTGTACTTTAAGGGTACAAAAATATTTTTTAGGAAAAATAGTGTTTTTTTAGACATATGTGCAAACTTCATGGAATAGGCCATTCAAGGAGTTGGTCTGATGGTGTCTTCTGATATCATCGTTCCTCCTCCTTTGCTTACAGGAACAATAGAGGTGCAATAGAAAACATAGATGTCATGATGTCATAACTGGACTACCTATTGAGATGTGCCTTTTATTAAAGGCACAGCGCAGTTCAAAACGGGATTTCCTGTGTTTTGTATCGGCTGGAATAATACTTTGAAATTGTGAAAATGATGATAAGGCCATTTTAGTGTGTGAGCTTTTTTATTGGGCACAGGGGAGGGTAGTGTTTTCTTCCCCCTGGTTTATATTTGCTCCTTTACAGGTTTTGCTATATAATTTCTTCCATCCTGTCCAAATGTCCTAATCTTCTTGTATGCGCCTCTCCTATATCAAGGCATTTGTGTACTACCCTTTTGCACTACGCCTTTCCACTCACTAACTTTTACTCTATCACAGGTCAATATAGTCAACCATATAGAAATGTGCATCCTGTAGCACAAACTCCAAAAAGTTCTGTCACACTGTAAAGTCCATGAAGAATAAGAGCACCTCATCTCAGCTGCCCACTGCATTGAGGCTAGGGAAACACTGTCACCACCGATAAATCCACGATAATTGAGAATTTCAATAAGCATTTTTCTACGAATGGCCATGCTTTCACCCTGGCTATCCTTACCCCGGTCAACAGCCCTGCATCCCCACAGCAACTTGCCCAAGCCTCCCCATTTCTGCTTCACCCAAATCCAGATAGGTGATGTTCTGAAAGAGCTGCAAAACCTGGACCCCTGCAAATCAGCCTGGCTAGACAATCTGGGTCCCCTCTTCCTAAAATTATCCGCCGAAATTGTTGCAACCCCTACTACTAGCCTATTCAAACTCTCTTTC
>NW_027015411.1:0-11583 GCF_036934945.1 Oncorhynchus masou masou
CCTCGTCAGTCTATTCTTGTTCTTGTTCTGAGAAATGAAGGCTATTCCATGCGAGAAATTGCCAAGAGACTGAAGATCTCATACAGCTATTCCCTTCACAGAATAGCGCAAACTGGCTCTAACCAGAATAGAAAGAGGAGTGGGAGGCTAAGTAGGGGATAAGTATTTTAGAGTGTCTAGCTTGAGAAACAGATGCCTCACAAGTCCTCAACTGGCAGCTTCATTAAATAGTACAGGATGGGACTAAGCACACACCCCTGAGGGGCCCCCGTGTTGAGGCCAAGGATTCCAGGATCCAGTTACAGAGGGAGGTGTTCAGTCACAAGGTCCTTAGCTTAGTGATGAGCTTGGAGGGCACTATGGTGTTTAAAGCTGAGCTGTTATCAGGTATGAAGGTAAGAAGGCAAACCACGTTGAGTAAACAATAGTTTAATATTTCAACAGCGGCAGGCGATAGACAGGTCAAGGAAGGCAGGGGTCAGTAAACCAGAGGTGGGGCAACAGTACCGGACGCCATGCAGACTCAGGTTCAGGGACAGGCAGAGTGGTGAGGCAAGGTGTCAGAGGAAGGCCCTAAAACTTGTCAAAGACTCCAGCCACCCAAGTCAAAGACGGTTGTGTCTCCTATCGCACTGGACACACCTATACATTGAAGGGTTTTCTTTATTTGGACTATTTTCTACATTGTAGAATAATAGTGAAGACATGTTCTAAAGTGAGTACTGTAACAATATTTGTCGTTTTTTTGTTATTTTTTGACGTCATTAAAAATGTTATAAAGGAAATACTGTAACTTCAAAGTATGCACACTATATCTGTGAAGTGTCCATCCTGAAATATGAAACATGATGAAAGTGTTTTTGTTAAGAGAGGGGTGTGATCTTAGAAAATATAAGAGGAAATTGTTTCTATAACTTTGTACAAGTAAGTAGTCATCGCCCCCTTGAGCCTCCCTCAGAGAATGTGTCAGCCTCACGAACCACCCCTTTAGAAGAACTGTATAAAATGATGGGTTAAGAATGAACACATCAGACCAGAAGACGTGTAGCTGCAGCTCACGTCCAAAGTGGTTTGAACTCAATCTCAACACAAGGTAGAGACGTTAATGTCACCTTCCGGACAATCACTGGTACGGCTGATTAGCTGTCCAAAGTAAAGTATCTCGAAAAGCTCATTTAAATGGGACTATTCCACTACTCTTCTTGAATTACCGTAGTATGCTACTCTCATCACCCCACTGAGAACCATCGACACACCATCGATCTTCAAAGAATCATCTTTCAGAGAGAGTGGAAGTAGAGTGAGCTCTGTATTTCTGTTCAGGACTACACAACGGGTCGCTGGATGCCAGCGAGTCGCCGGTTGCTACTACACCTGCATTGCTTGCTGTTTGGGGGTTTAGGCTGGATTTTTGAACAGCACTTTGTGACATCAGCTGATGTAAGAAGGGCTTTATAAATACATTTGATTGATTGATTGATTGATTGATTGATTGATTGATTGATGCTGGGCGATGGCGAGAGGAGAGCAAAAGTAGAAAAGCGGGTGGGGACCACATTTGGGAATCAGTGCCTTACAAGCGCACCGCAAAAAGGCCCAACACCTTTCCGAGAAGTCCTGGCTCTGACAGAAATTCACGAAGAACCAAGATATTTACACAAATACATTCATGATTTCTTACTCCAAACGGGTGGCTGTTCATGTGCAAAGTATATGATTACTGTGAAGTGATTTCTAAATGTATCAAAGTATTATGTCTCTGTCTCTCTCTCCCCTTACCCTCTCCATCTCTTTTGTAACAAGCCGCCATATTGTGTCAGTCAACTAGGGACCTGTTTTAAATGTATTGTTTATTATTTTTCTCGTATTTTCTGTCTTTCTGCATTGTTGGGAAGTTCCCATCAAGTAAGCAATTCACTGTTCGTCTACATCTGTTGTTTACAAAGCGTGTGACAATTTTTGTATCATGTTTTCATACCTTTACACCCCTCACAGGTGAGAGCATTATAGTGATACCCGGATGCCTTGTCCCCACACACCAACACACAGCTCCTCCCCTTCGACACTGCCTGTGTGATGTGTGCCGGGTCCTATTGCACACCACAGGCACTATGGTGGACGCCTCTTCCATTTCAGCATTATAAGTGCCTCTAGGGGTCCTTTTCCTCAGTTCATACATCCCTTTGTGGGTGAGTACCACTCATCGGCGTTTGTACTGGGGGTAGTAGTTCTGACTGGAGTAGTATGGTGGGAGTGGCCCACTGAGGGGTATTATGCTGGGATAGCTGGTGAAGGGTAAGATCTCCTGGTCTTGGGAGCAGAGGGCTCCCTTTGTTCTGATGGAGAAAAGAAAGAGGCATAGATTAAATGAGAGTATCACTGAATAGAAGTGTGCAATAAACTGATGGTTTTAATCGATGTAGAGTTTTTATCGGCAATAAAAAGTCAGCATTTTTTCAGCATGGTTCAGAAAGTCAATAATAGCTACACATTTCCCAAGCCAATTAGTCCTGTATTTTCCAAGCATAGTGAGTCACAACAACAACCTTTAACCTCACGCCTTCACAGAACACTGCAATAAAAGACTGAAAGGACAGCTTGGGCTAACTAACTACCTCCAAAGAGATATAGTACTTTTAACCTTTATTTACTGTAACTAGGCAAGTCAGCTAAGAACAAATTATTTACAATGACAGCCTAGGAACAGTTGGTTACTAACGGCCTTGTTCAAGCACAGAAAGACAGATTTTATCTTGTCAGCTCAGGGATTCGATCAAGCAACCTTTTGGTTACAGACCAATGTTCTAACCACTGGCCACATGCCAGCCCTGTACTTACTGCATATACAGTGGGGAGAACAAGCATTGATACACTGCCGATTCAGGTTTTCACTTACAAAGCGTGTAGAGGTCTGTAATTTTGTATCATAGGTACACTTCAACTGTGAGAGACGGAATTCTTAAAATTAAAATCTAGAAAATCACATTGTATGATTTTTAAGTAATTCATTTGGCATTTTATTGCATGACATAAGTATTTGATCACCTACCAACCAGTAAGAATTTGGCTTTCACAGACATGTTAGTTTGCCTTTAAGAAGTTCTCCTGTTCTCCACTCATTACCTGTATTAACTGCACCTGTTTGAACTTGATACCTGTATAAAAGACACCTGTCCACACACTCAATCAAACAGACTCCAACCTCTCCACAATGGCCAAGACCAGAGAGGGTGTAAGGACATCAGGGATAAATTTAGACCTGCACAAGGCTGGCATGGGCACACAGGGACAATAGGTAAAGCAGCAGGAGAAGGCAACAACTGTTGGTGCAATTATTAGAAAATGGAAGAAGTTCAAGATGACGGTCAGTCACCCTCGGTCTGGGGCTCCATGCAAGATCTCACCTCGGGGCATCAATGATCATGAGGAAGGTGAGGATCAGCCCAGAACTACATGGCAGGACCTGGTCAATGACCTGAAGAGAGCTGGGACAAAAGTCTCAAAGAAAACCATTTGTAACACACTACGCCGCTTGATTAAAATCCTGCAGCGCACGTAAGGTTCCCCCTGCTCAAGCCAGCGCATGTCCAGGCCCGTCTGAAGTTTGCCAATGACCATCTGGATGATCCAGAGGAGGAATGGAAGAAGGTCATGTGGTCTGATGAGACAACAATAGAGTTTTTGGTCTAAACTCCACTCGCCATGTTTGGAGGAAGAAGAAGGATGAGTACAACCCCAAGAACACCATCCTAACCATGGCTACATGGAGGTGGAAACATCATTTTTGGGGATGCTTTTTCTGCAAAGGGGACAGGACAACTGCACCGTATTGGAAGGGAGGATCTTGGCCAACAACCTCCTTCCCCACTCAGTAAGAAAGACAGTTGGGTCGCATGACAACGACCTGAAACACACAGCCAGGGCAACTAAGGAGTGGTCTGTGAAGAAGCATCTCAAGGTCCTGGAGTGGGCCTAGCCAGTCTCCAGACCTGAACCCAATAGAACATTTTTGGAGGGAAGTTGAAAGTCCGTATTGCCCAGCGATAGCCCTGAAAACCTGTAGGATCTGGAGAAGGTCTGTATGGAGAAGTGGGCCAAAATCCCTGCTGCAGTGTGTGCAAACTCTGGTCCAGAACTACAGGAAACGTATGATCTCTGTAATTGCAAACAAAGGTTTCTAGCAAAAATATTAAGTTCTGCTTTTCTGATGTATCAAATACTTATGTCATGCAATAAATGCAAATGAATTACTTAAAAATCATACAATGTGATTTTCTGGATTTTTGTTTTAGATTCTGTCTCTACAGTTGAAGTGTACCCATGATAAAAATGACAGACCTCTACATGCTTTGTAAGTAGGAAAACCTTAAAATCGGCAGTGTATCAAATACTTGTTCTCCCCACTGTATCTATACTTATATTTCTACTTATATTGTACATATTTCTATATTTCAGAAATTCTTTATCATCAGGTTTATTTACTCTGTCATAAAATATACAGTAATAATTCTATTCCTATTTTGTGTTGTGAAACCTTGGTTAGACGTCAGCTAGCATTTGAACCATTTCGATACCTTTAATTTCACTTTTATTCATTAAAATACATTAAGGTAAAAATACATACTGGGCAACAACAAAAAACAGCTGAATATAGCCGCAGACAGTTTTATGGTGTTGAGTTAATCCAAACTCATCTGATAACACACATAACCCAAACTGACGCAACACGATCGACAGGCGTGAGACACTGACCTCCTTAAGGTTTGATCTGGACCATGGCCATCTCAGGGTCTCTCAGAGCATCCACAATAAAAACCTCCCCTTTTCTGTCATTCTCTCTCCGTCTCCTCTCTGTCTGTCTGTCTTCCCTCCCTCTCTATCTCTCTTTCTCTGACCAACTGAAAAAGTAATCCCCTCTGCGGCTCTACTTACCGTTACTTCTACTTCAGCATAACTCCCTCTATTGTCTTCTCGAAAAGGAAATTTCAATTAAAATGCTTGTTCAATAGTCCTAAAACAGAACAGTTTTGTGCTTGCTTGAGGACTGACTCAGGAATGACAAAGGGAGCAAAGGTTTTCATGGTTACTTATTAACTTGACATTCACATTTGCCCAACAATAACGTAGTTGTTTTGGTGATGTGTAAAGTCACTTTCACATCTGGCCTGTGTGACTGGCTGCAACTGACTGAGAGGTAATGTGTGTCATAGGTAACTCGATTGCCTGATCCCAGATCTGCATGTGCCAACTCCCATATCATTGGCATGCCATATGCATATACTGTAAAAAAATATATGGTACACTGCATATTATGTATTGCATGACAAAATAGTCAGAGAAGTTGGATGAAGCACATACCCAGTACTGATCTGGGACCAGGCTAGTTGTTGGAGGTTGCTTACCAAAGAAATGTGAGCTCTCAGACAGTGGGAATCCATCGTTGGGAGGGATTTTAGAGTCCCACCACATTGACATTGTGGCCCACCCACTCATTCATTCACAAATCTGGTTGGACCTCAGCTCAGAACCTCAGCTTAGAGTAAAGATGGTGTGATTGGCCAAGACACAAGGAGGGAATTAGAAAGTTCTTTCAGTCCAATCCTGTAAGAAAAACTAAGATACACCCCAGACATAATGTTAGCGTTAGTTTGGACATTTCGTTAAAGCTACTTGGTGTTAAACACCTCATGGACATCTCTTTAGCCTTCAGAAAGTATTCACAACCCTTGACTTTTTCACGATTTGTTGTGTTACATACTGAATTTAAAATGGATTAAAATTAGATTTTTTTCACTCGCCTACATACAATACCCATAATGTTTTTATGTTAATTACATCAAATGAAAACCTGAAATGTCTTCAGTCAATAAGTATTCAACCCCTTGGTTATGGCAAGCCTAAATAAGTTTAAGAGTAAAAATGTAAGTAACTTACTAAGTTGCTTGGACTCTCTCTGTGTATAATAATAGTGTTTAACATGATTTTTGAATGACCACTTCATCTCTGTACCCCACATACAATTATCTGTAAAGGTCCTTCAGTCGAGTAGTGATTTTCAAACACAGATTCAACCACAAAGACCAGGGATGTTTTCCAGTAAGAAGGGCACCCATTCAAATCGAATCGAATCAAATCAATTTTATTAGTCACATACACATGGTTAGCAGATGTTATCACGGAAAAGCGAAATGCATGTGCTTCTAGTTCCAACAGTGCAGTAATATCTAACAAGTAATCTAACCATTCCCAACAACTACCTAATACACACAAATCTAACAAGTAATCTAACAATTCCCCAACAACTACCTATTACACAAATCTAAAGCGATGACTGAGAATATGTACATGTTAATGAATATGGATGAGCGATGGCCGAGCGGCATAGGCAAGGTGCAGTCGATGGTATAAATACAGTATATACATGTGATATGAGTAATGCACGATATGTAAACATTATTAAAGTAGCATTATTTAAAGTGGCATTGTTTAAAGTGACTAGTGATGTATACTTGAGTGAAGACCCAAAAGCGGTTTTAACAGAAAACAGAGTTCTTTAATGAAAAACAGGAATGGCATAAATCCTCTTCCAACGTTGACAATGGAACAAAAAGAACGTAGTATAGTGCAGGATGCACCTGCCAGGCAGACTCCGACAGGATGGGACAAGGTGGAAGCAAACGAGACGACAGCTTGCTTCTGGCATCAAAAACACAAACAAGAATCAGACACTGAAAGTAGCAGGAACAGAGAGAAATAGAGACCTAATCAGAGGGGAAGAGAGAACAGGTGTGAAAGAGTGAATGAGCTAGTTAGGGGAGATGTAAGACAGCTAGAATGAGAGACAGAGAAGGTAACCTAAAAAGACCAGCAGAGGGCAGAGTGAAGAGAAAGGACAGGAACAGACATAACAAGACATGACAGTACCCCCCCTTTCCCCGAAGCCTCCTGGCGCACTACGAAAGCAAGGCGGCATGGAGGAAATCATCGATCAGCGAACGGTCCAGCACGTCCGAGAGGAACCCAACTCCTCTCCTCAGGACCGTACCCACTCCAATTCACTAGGTACTGATGACCCGCGGCCCCGGCGCATGTCCAAATCTTACGAACCCTGTAGATGGGTGCGCCCTCGACAAGGATGGGGGGAGGGACGGCGGGGGCGCGAAGAACGGGCTTAACACAGGAGACATGGAAGACCGGGTGAACGCGACGAAGATAGCGCGGAAGAAGTCGCACTGCGACAGGATTAATGACCTGGGAAATACGGAACGGACCAATGAACCGCGGGGGCCAACTTGCGAGAAGCTGTCTTAAGGGGAAGGTTCTGAGTGGAGAGCCATACTCTCTGACCGCAGCAATATCTAGGACTCTTGGTCCTACGCTTGTGCGGCCCCTCACAGTCTGCGCCTATTACGGCAAAGTGCCGACCCTGACCCCCTTCCAGGTGCGCTCGCAACGCTGGACAAAAGCCTGAGCGGAGGGGACGCAGGACTCGGCGAGCTGAGATGAGAACAGCGGAGGCTGGTACCGAGCTACTCTGAAAAGGAATGGAGCCGGTAGCAGACGAAGGAAGCGGGATTGTGGGCGTACTCTGCCCAGGAGCTGTTCTGACCAGAACGCAGGAGTTCGAAAGAAAGCTCGTAAAATCGACCAACAGTCTGATTGGCCCGTTCGACGGCCGTTAGACTGGGGATGAAAGCCGGACGAGACTGACGGAAGCCCCAATCAAAGCGGCAAAACTCTCCAAAAAATTGAGACGTGAACTGCGGGCCTCTGTCGGAAACGGCGTCAGACGGAAGGCCATGAATTCGGAAAACATTCTCGATAATGATCTGAGCCGTCTCCTTAGCAGAAGGGAGCTTAGCGAGAGGAATGAAATGAGCCGCCTTAGAGAATCTATCGACAACCGTAAAATTAACTGTCTTCCGCTGATGAAGGCAGTCCGGTGATGAAATCCTAAAGCGATGTGAGACCACGGTCGAGAGGAATGGGAAGCGGTCTGAGCCGGCCGGCAGGAGGAGAGTTTAGATTTAGTCTGCGCGCTTAGACCGAACAAGCGCGACAAATCGACGCGTCACGTTCCCGAGTGGGCCACCAGAAACGCTGGCGAATGGAAGCGAGCGTACCCCGAACGCGGGGTGGCCGGCTAACTTGGCAGAGTGGGCCCACTGAAGAACGGCCGGGACCAGGTAAGGCAGGGAACGAACAGAAGGTTCCTAGGACAAGCTCGCGGCGACGGAGTGTGGCGAGTGCTTGCTTTACCTGCCTCTCAATTCCCCAGACAGTCAACCCGACAACACGCCCTTCAGGGAGAATCCCCTCGGGGTCGGTGGAGACCTCAGAAGAACTGAAGAGACGAGATAAAGCATCAGGCTTGGTGTTTTTGAGCCCGGACGATAAGAAATAACAAACTCGAAAGCGAGCGAAAAACAGAGCCCACGAGCCTGACGCGCATTAAGTCGTTTGGCTGAACGGATGTACTCAAGGTTCCTATGGTCAGTCCAAACGACAAAAGGAACGGTCGCCCCCTCCAACCACTGTCGCCATTCGCCTAGGGCTAAGCGGATGGCGAGCAGTTCGCAATTACCAACATCATAGTTACGTTCTGACGGCGATAGCGATGAAAAAACGCGCAAGGATGGACCTTGCCGTCAGAGAAGAGCGCTGAGAAAGAATGGCTCCCACGCCCACCTCTGACGCGTCAACCTCAACAACAAACTGACTAGAGATGTCAGGTGTAACAAGAATAGGTGCGGATGTAAACGATTCTTAAGAAGATCAAAAGCTCCCTGGCGGAAACGGACCACTTAAAGCACGTCTTAACAGAAACAAGGGCTGTGAGGGGAGCTGCCACCTGACCGAAATTACGGATGAAACGACGATAGAAATTGGCGAAGCCCAGAAAGCGCTGCAGCTCGGCGCGTGACTTAGGAACGGGCCAATCAATGACAGCCTGGACCTTAGCGGGATCCATCTTAATGCCCTCAGCGGAAATAACGGAACCGAGAAAAGGGACAGAGGCGGCATGAAAAGTGCACTTCTCAGCCTTCACATAAAGACAGTTCTCCAAAAGGCGCTGGAGGACGCGTCGCACGTGCTGAACATGAATCGAGAGAGACGGTGAAAAAATCAGGATATCGTCCATGTAAACGAAAACAAAAATGTTCAGCATGTCTCTCAGGACGTCGTTAACTAGTGCCTGAAAGACAGCTGGAGCGTTAACGAGGCCGAAAGGAAGAACCCGGTATTCAAAGTGCCCTAACGGAGTGTTAAACGCCGTCTTCCACTCGTCCCCCTCCCTGATGCGCACGAGATGGTAGGCGTTACGAAGGTCCAATTTGGTGAAAAACCTGGCTCCCTGCAGGATCTCGAAGGCTGAAGACATAAGAGGAAGCGGATAACGATTCTTAACTGTTATGTCATTCAGCCCTCGATAATCCACGCATGGGCGCAGGGACCCGTCCTTCTTCTGAACAAAAAAAAACCCCGCTCCGGCGGGAGAGGAGGAGGAGACTATGGTACCGGCGTCGGCGAAACCGACAAATAATCCTCGAGAGCCTTACGTTCGGGAGCCGACAGAGAGTATAATCTACCCCGGGGGAGTAGTTCCCGGAAGGAGATCAATACTACAGTCATACGACCGGTGTGGAGGGAGAGAAGTGGCCTTGGAACGACTGAACACCGTGCGCAGATCGTGATACTCCTCCGGCACCCCTGTCAAATCGCCAGGCTCCTCCTGTGAAGAAGAGACAGAGGAAACAGGAGGGATAGCAGACATTAAACAGGTCACATGACAAGAAACATTCCAGGATAGGATAGTATTACTAGACCAATTAATAGAAGGGTTATGGCGCACTAGCCAGGGATGACCCAAAACAACAGGTGTAAAAGGTGAACGAAAAATTAAAAAAGAAATGGTTTCGCTATGATTACCAGAGACAGTGAGGGTTAAAGGCAGCGTCTCACGCTGAATCTTGGGGAGAGAACTACCATCTAAAGCGAACAAGGCCGTGGGCTCCCCTAACTGTCTGAGAGGAATGTCATGTTCCCGAGCCCAGGTCTCGTCCATAAAACAGCCCTCCGCCCCAGAGTCTATCAAGGCACTGCAGGAAGCAGATGAACCGGGCCAGCGGAGATGGACCGGAAAGGTAGTGCGTGATCCAGAAGGAGAGGCCTGAGTAGTTGCGCTCACCAGTAGCCCTCCCCTTACTGATGAGCTCTGGCTTTTACTGGACATGAGGTGACAAAATGACCAGCGGAGCCGCAGTAGAGACAGAGCGATTGGTGATTCTCCGTTCCTTCTCCTTGGCCGAGATGCGGATACCCCCAGCTGCATAGGCTCAGCATCCGAGCCGGCGGAGGAGGGTGGCAGTGATGCGGCAGGTGGCAGTGATGTGGAGAGGGAGCAACGGAGAACGCGAGCTCCTTTCCACGAGCTCGGCGACGAAGATCAAACCGTCGCTCTATGCGAATAGCGAGGGCTATTAAGGAGTCCAGACTGGAAGGAACCTCCCGGGAGAGGATCTCATCCTTAACCTCGACGAGGAGACCCTCCAGAAAACGAGCGAGCAAAGCCGGCTCGTTCCAGTCACTAGAGGCAGCGAGAGTGCGAAACTCAATAGAATAATCCGTTATGGATCGATTCCCCTGACATAGGGAAGACAGGGCCCTGGAAGCCTCCTCCCCAAAAACAGAACGGTCAAAAACCCGTATCATCTCCTCCTTAAAGTCCTGAAACTGGTTAATACACTCAGCCCTCGCCTCCCAGATTGCCGTGCCCCACTCACGCGCCCGTCCGGTAAGGAGAGAAATGAGCGTAGGCGATGCGGGCTGCGCTCCTGGAGTAAGTGTTGGGCTGGAGAGAGAACACCACATCACACTGAGTGAGGAATGAGCGGCACTCAGTGGGCTCCCCAGAGTAACAGGGCGGGTTGTTGATCCTGGGCTCCGGAGACTCGGAAACCCTGGAAGTGGGCGGTGGATCGAGGTGGAGTTGGTGAACCTGTCTTGTGAGGTCGGAGACTTGGACGGCCAGGGTCTCAACGGCATGTCGAGCAGCAGACAATTCCTCCTCGTGTCTGCCTAGCATCGCTCCCTGGATCTCGACGGCGGAGTGAAAGGGTCCGGAGCCGCTGGGTCCATTCTTGGTCTGATTCTTCTGTTATGTACTTGAGTGAAGACCCAAAAGCGGTTTTAACAGAAAACAGAGTTCTTTAATGAAAAACAGGAATGGCATAAATCCTCTTCCAACGTTGACAATGGAACAAAAGAACGTAGTATAGTGCAGGATGCACCTGCCAGGCAGACTCCGACAGGATAGGACAAGGTGGAAGCAAACGAGACGACAGCTTGCTTCTGGCATCAAAAACACAAACAAGAATCAGACACTGAAAGTAGCAGGAACAGAGAGAGAAATAGAGACCTAATCAGAGGGGAAGAGAGAACAGGTGTGAAAGAGTGAATGAGCTAGTTAGGGGAGATGTAGAACAGCTGAAGAATGAGAGACAGAGAAGGTAACCTAAAAAGACCAGCAGAGAGAGACAGAGTGAAGAGAAAGGACAGGAACAGACATAACAAGACATGACA
>NW_027015412.1:0-2500 GCF_036934945.1 Oncorhynchus masou masou
CACTCTAAAGCCAAAGATGTGTTTGGGCTGGACTCTACCTTTCTTAAAAACTACAAGAGTCACTCATTGGCCCCATTACTAAGGTCACCAACACATCTATTGAGTCTCGAGGTGTTTCAAGGTATGGAAAGTCAGCCATAATAATGGCCATCTTTAAGTTGGGTGACCCTGCTAACAGTGAGTAGCTACAGGCCCATTAGTATACTACCTGTGGTGTCAAAGGTTGTTGAAAAGTGTGTAGCAGAACAACTGATTGCCCACACTCAACAACAGCCCCTTCACATTACACTCCATACAGTTTGGCTTCAGGCGAAACACTCCACAGAAACGGCCAACTTGCTTTCTTCTGGAAAATGTGGACAAAGGGGGAGTTGTTGGGGCTGTGTTTCTGGACCTAAGGAAGGCTTTTGATACTGCTAACCATGAGATTCTCATCACAAAATTGTCCAAGTTCAACTTTTCCCCGATGCCTTGAGATGGATGAAATCATACCTTGAAGGCAGAACTCAGTGTGTCAGAGTGAGCAATGAGCTGTCACCCAATCTTAGCTATTATGTAGGCGTTCCCCAGGGTCAATACTGGGGCCACTCCAGTTCAGCCTGCACATTAATGATCTGCCTTCTGTCTGTACTGGGTCTGAAGTTCAAATGTATGCAGATGATACAGTGATATATGTGCATGCAAAGAGAAAACAACAAGCTGCACATGAACTCACTACTGAAATTTTCCAGGTTACAAAGAGGCTCAGTGACTCATGTTTGCATCCCAATGTGAAAAAACAGTCTTTATGTTCTTCACAAAGAGGCAAACTGATGCTACTGGAGCCAGATGTCTTTGTGTCGGGGAGAAGCTCCAGCTGGTATCTGATGTTACTGAGCCAGATGTCTATGTGTCATTGGAGAAGCTCCAGGTGGTATCTGATTTTAAGTGCCTTGGCATCATACTTGATTCCAACCTCTCTTTAAAAAGAAGGTGAAAAAAGGTAACTCAAATAACCAAATTCAACATAGCTAATTTCTGATTTATACGAAATTGTAGCAAAACTGTACTTCAAATCTATATTACTCCCCATTTAACATACTGCTTGACTAAGTTAGCCCCAAGCTTGCTGTACGACATTAAAACCCATTCAGACTGTCTACAAACAGGCTCTCAACGTGCTTGATAGGAAGCCCAATAGCCATCATCCTGTTACATCCTCAGAAAGCATGAGTTCCTGTGTTGGGAAAATCTTGTGCAATACACCGACGCATGTCTTGTATTCAAGATCCTAAATGGCCTGGCTCCCTTCCACTCATTACTTTTGTTAAACAGAAAACACAAATATATGGCAGCAGATACACACGGTCTGCCATGAGAAGTGACTGTATAGTTCCCTTAAGGAAAAGCACCTTTAGTAAATCCACTTTCTCGTGAGAGCTTCCCATGTCTGGAATACACTGCCGTCAGACACATATAACTGCACCACCTATCACACTTTCACAAAAACATGAAGACACGGCTAAAGGTCAATCAGATTTGTGATCATAATCCCGAGCTGTGTGTTGCTGGTTTCCATGTCTGTTGTCTGCAGCTTGTGAGGTGTGGAAACACTGTTGATTTTATGGATTTTGTCTTGTTGCTTTTTGTCCTATGTTGCTCTGTCTGCATGCTACGTCTTGCTTGTCCTATGTTGCTCTGTCTGCATGCTACGTCTTGCTTGTCCTATGTTGCTCTGTCTGTATGCTACGTCTTGCTTGTTCTATGTTGCTCTGTCTGTATGCTACGTCTTGCTTGTTCTATGTTGCTCTGTCTGTATGCCACATCTTGCTTGTCCTATGTTGCTCTGTCTGTATGCTACGTGCTTGTCCTATGTTGCTCTGTCTGTATGCTACGTCTTGCTTGTCCTATGTTGCTCTGTCTGTATGCTACGTCTTGCTTGTCCTATGTTGCTCTGTCTGTATGCTACGTCTTGCTTGTCCTATGTTGCTCTGTCTGTATGCTACGTCTTGCTTGTCCTATGTTGCTCTGTCTGTATGCTATGTCTTGCTTGTTCTATGTTTCTCTGTCTGTATGCTACGTCTTGCTTGTTCTATGTTGCTCTGTCTGTATGCTACGTCTTGTCCTATGTTGCTCTGTCTGTATGCTACGTCTTGCTTGTTCTATATTGCTCTGTCTGTATGCTACGTCTTGCTTGTCCTATGTTGCTCTGCTTGTGCTCACTGCTCATTGATTGTCTATATTGTAATTGTTTTTAATAACCTGCCCAGGGACTGAGGTTTTAAATTAGCCGACTGAGCTAAAACTGACACTTTTACTGAAACGTTAATTAATGTGCACGGTCTCTGTAAAAATAAAATTAACTCAAACCAATACAATGATATAAAATAACCTCTGACTTTTAGCCCCCTCACGTCTACATCCCATAATACCCAGGTCCCCGAGGGCCACGTTGTCATGCTTTCCTTCCGCATGTTTGAGCCTGGAGGCCGACCCCACCTGTCGCTATGACTACCTGGAC
>NW_027015413.1:0-11580 GCF_036934945.1 Oncorhynchus masou masou
TCTTTTGTAGTGCTGGGTGATGTGCTTCTTTTTTGCAACGCTAGCATGTGCTTCTGTTTTGCAAACGCCAAGATGTGCTTCTTTGCAACGCTGTGATGTGCTTCTTTGGTGTTGGTGATGTGCTTTCTTTGCAACACTGGTAATGTGCTTCTCTTTTGCAACGCTGGGTGATGTGCTTCTTTGCAACGCTGGGTGATGTGCTTCTCTTTTGCAGTGCTGGGTGATGTAGCCTCTTTTGCAACGCTGGGTGATGTGCTTCTCTTTTGCAACGCCAGATGTGTTTCTTTTGTGGCATGCTGGGTGATGTGCTTTCTTTGCAACGCTGGGTGATGTGCTTCTTTTGCAGTGCTGGGTGATGTGCTTCTTTTGCAACGCTTGGGTGATGTGCTTCTGTTTTGCAACGCTGGGTGATGCTTCTCTTTTGGGTAGTGCTGGGTGATGTGCTTCTCTTTTGCAACGCTGGGTGATGTGCTTCTGTTTTGCAACGCTGGGTGATGTGCTTCTCTTTTGCAACGCTGGGTGATGCTTCTCTTTTTGCAGTGCTGGGTGATGTGCTTCTCTTTTTGCAGCACTGGTGATGTGCTTCTCTTTTGCAACGCTGGGTGATGTGCTTCTCTTTTGCAACGCTGGGTGATGTGCTTCTTTTGCAACACTTTTTTTGCAGTGCTGGGTGATGTGCTTCTCTTTTGCAACGCTGGGTGATGTGCTTCTCTTTTTTGCAACGATGGGTGATGCTTCTCTTTTGCAGTGCTGGGTGATGTGCTTCTCTTTTGCAACGCTGGGTGATGTGCTTCTCTTTTGCAACGCTGGGTGATGTGCTTCTCTTTTGCAACGCTGGGTGATGTGCTTCTGTTTTGCAACGCTGGGTGATTTGCTTCTCTTTTGCAATGCTGGGTGATGTGCTTCTCTTTTGCAACGCTGGGTGATGTGCTTCTCTTTTGCAATGTTGGGTGATGTGCTTCTCTTTTGCAACACTGGTAATGTGCTTCTCTTTTGCAACGCTGGGTGATGTGCTTCTCTTTTGCAACGCTGGGTGATGTGCTTCTCTTTTGCAACACTGGGTGATGTGCTTCTCTTTTGCAGTGCTGGGTGATGTGCTTCTCTTTTGCAACGCTGGGTGATGTGCTTCTGTTTTGCAACGCTGGGTGATGTGCTTCTCTTTTGCAACGCTGGGTGATGTGCTTCTCTTTTGCAACGCTGGGTGATGTGCTTTCTTTTGCAATGCTGGGTGATGTGCTTCTCTTTTGCAACGCTGGGTGATGTGCTTCTTTGCAACGCTGGGTGATGTGCTTGTTTTGCAACACTGGGTGATGTGCTTCTTTTGCAACGCTGGGTGATGTGCTGGGTGATGTGCTCTTTGCAACACTGGCAATGTTTTTCTTTTGCAACGCTGGGTGATGTGCTTCTCTTTTGCAACGCTGGGTGATGTGCTTCTCTTTTGCAGTGCTGGGTGATGTGCTTCTCTTTTGCAACGCTGGGTGATGTGCTTCTCTTTGCAACGCTGGGTGATGTGCTTCTTTTGCAACGCTGGGTGATGTGCTTCTCTTTTGCAACGCTGGGTGATGTGCTCTTTGCAGTCTCTTTGCAACGCTGGGTGATGTGCTTCTGTTTTGCAACGCTGGGTGATGTGCTTTGCAACGCTGGGTGATGTGCAACGCTGGGTGATGTGCTTCTCTTTTGCAACACTGGTGATGTGCTTCTTTGCAACGCTGGGTGATGTTTTTGCAACGCTGGGTGATGTGCTTTCTTTGCAACACTGGTGATGTGCTTTTTGCAACGCTGGGTGATGTGCTTCTCTTTTGCAACGCTGGGTGATGTGCTTCTCTTTTGCAACGCTGGGTGATGTGCTTTTTGCTCTTTTGCAACGCTGGGTGATGTGCTTCTGTTTTGCAACGCTGGGTGATGTGCTTCTCTTTTGCAACGCTGGGTGATGTGCTTCTCTTTGCAACGCTGGGTGATGTGCTTCTCTTTTTTGCAACGCTGGGTGATGTGCTTCTCTTTTGCAACGCTGGGTGATGTGCTTCTCTTTTGCAACGCTGGGTGATGTGCTTCTGTTTTGCAACGCTGGGTGATGTGCTTCTTTTGCAACGCTGGGTGATGTGCTTCTCTTTTGCAACGCTGGGTGATGTGCTTTTGCTCTTTTTGCAACGCTGGGTGATGTGCTTCTCTTTTGCAACTGGGTGATGTGCTCGTTTTGCAACGCTGGGTGATTGCTTCTTTTGCAACGCTGGGTGATGTGCTTCTCTTTTTGCAACGCTGGGTGATGTGCTTCTCTTTTGCAACGCTGGGTGATGTGCTTCTCTTTGCAACGCTGGGTGATGTGCTTCTCTTTTGCAACGCTGGGTGATGTGCTTCTCTTTTGCAACGCTGGGTGATGTGCTTCTCTTTTGCAATGCTGGGTGATGTGCTTCTTTGCAACGCTTTGCTTCTTTGCAGTGATGGGTGATGTGCTTTCTTTTGCAACTCTGGGTGATGTGCTTCTGTTTTGCAACGCTGGGTGATGTGCTTCTTTGTGCTGGGTGATTCTCTTTTGCAACGCTGGGTGATGTGCTTCTCTTTTGCAACGCTGGGTGATGTGCTTCTCTTTTGCAACGCTGGGTGATGTGCTTCTCTTTTGCAACGCTGGGTGATGTGTGTAAATGTGCTTCTTTGCAACGCTGGGTGATTCTCTTTTGCAACGCTGGGTGATGTGCTTCTCTTTTTGCAACGCTGCTTCTTTGCAACGCTGGATGTGCTTCTCTTTGCAATGCTGGGTGATGTGCTTTTTTGCAACGCTGGGTGATGTGCTTTCTTTTGCAACGCTGGGTGATGTGCTTCTGTTTTGCAACGCTGGGTGATGTGCTTCTCTTTTGCAATGCTGGGTGATGTGCTTCTCTTTTCAACGTTGTGATGTGCTTCTCTTGCAACACTGGCAATGTGCTGTTTTGCAACGCTGGGTGATGTGCTTTCTTTGCAACGCTGGGTGATGTGCTTCTCTTTTGCAACGCTGGGTGATGTGCTTTCTTTTTGCAGTGCTGGGTGATGTGCTTTTTGCAACGCTGGGTGATGTGCTTTCTTTTGCAACGCTGGGTGATGTGCTTCTGCTTTTGCAACGCTGGGTGATGTGCTTCTTTTGCAGTGATGTGATTCTCTTTTGCAACGCTGGGTGATGTGCTTCTCTTTTGCAACGTTGGGTGATGTGCTTTCTTTGCAACACTGGTAATGTGCTTCTTTTTGCAACGCTGGGTGATGTGCTTTTTGCAACGCTGGGTGATGTGCTCTCTTTTGCAACGCTGGGTGATGCTTCTTTGCAACACTGGTAATGTGCTTTTTGCAACGCTGGGTGATGTGCTTCTTTTGCAACGCTGGGTGATGTGCTTCTCTTTTGCAACGCTGGGTGATGCTTCTCTTTTTGCAACGTTGGGTGATGTGCTTCTCTTTTGCAACACTGGTAATGTGCTTCTCTTTTGCAACGCTGGGTGATGTGCTTCTCTTTTGCAACGCTGGGTGATGTGCTTCTCTTTTGCAACGCTGGGTGATGTGTTCCATTGATAGAGATCCTAAAGAGACAGAGATCCCTCTGACATGTATAGATGGGGAAACTTTAAGACATGGAAAACCTTGCTTCACAAATTCCCAATAATGAACTTGAGACAATAAGATTGAGTTTTGACATTTTGCTAGATAGCACTGTCTTTCTCTTTTGTCAGAGTCAGGGTGATGTGCTTAACAGAAGCCCCATTTTAAATCATGTAAACATCATGCTCATGCATTTTAAAATAAATAAATAATAAATAAATAATACATTCCATGATGTTAATACACAAAATACAATTGTATAAAATTGTAGTAACATCACAGAATATATTAACATCACAGAATGTATTTACATCATCACAGAATGTATTAACATCACAGAATGTATTAACATCATCACAGAATGTATTAACATCATCACAGAATGTATTAACATCACAGAATGTATTAACATCACAGAATGTATTAACATCATCACAGAATGTATTAACATCATCACAGAATGTATTAACATCACAGAATGTATTAACATCACAGAATGTATTAACATCATCACAGAATGTATTAACATCATCACAGAATGTATTAAAATCACAGAATATATTAACATCATCACAGAATGTATTAACATCACAGAATGTATTAACATCATCACAGAATGTATTAACATCACAGAATGTATTAACATCACAGAATATATTAACATCATCACAGAATGTATTAACATCACAGGATGTATTAACATCACAGAATATATTAACATCATCACAGAATGTATTAACATCACAGAATGTATTAACATCATCACAGAATGTATTAACATCATCACAGAATGTATTAATATCACAGAATGTATTAACATCATCACAGAATATATTAACATCACAGAATGTATTAACATCACAGAATGTATTAACATCATCACAGAATGTATTAACATCATCACAGAATGTATTAACATCACAGAATATATTAACATCATCACAGAATGTATTAACATCACAGAATATATTAACATCATCACAGAATGTATTAACATCACAGAATGTATTAACATCACAGAATATATTAACATCATCACAGAATGTATTAACATCACAGGATGTATTAACATCACAGAATATATTAACATCACAGAATATATTAACATCATCACAGAATGTATTAACATCACATAATGTATTAACATCATCACAGAATGTATTAACATCACAGAATATATTAACATCATCACAGAATGTATTAACATCACAGAATGTATTAACATCACAGAATGTATTAACATCACAGAATGTATTAACATCATCACAGAATGTATTAACATCACAGAATGTATTAACATCATCACAGATTGTATTAACATCATCACAGATTGTATTAACATCACAGATTATATTAACATCATCACAGGATGTATTAACATCACAGAATATATTAACATCATCACAGAATATATTAACATCACAGAATATATTAACATCATCACAGAATGTATTAACATCACAGAATATATTAACATCATCACAGAATGTATTAACATCACAGAATATATTAACATCACAGGATGTATTAACATCACAGAATGTATTAACATCACATAATGTATTAACATCACAGAATGTATTAACATCACAGGATGTATTAACATCACAGAATGTATTAACATCACAGAATGTATTAACATCACAGAATGTATTAACATCACAGAATATATTAACATCACAGAATGTATTAACATCACAGGATGTATTAACATCACAGGATGTATTAACATCACAGAATGTATTAACATCATCACAGAATGTATTAACATCACAGGATGTATTAACATCACAGAATGTATTAACATCATCACAGAATGTATTAACATCACAGAATATATTAACATCATCACAGAATGTATTAACATCACAGGATGTATTAACATCATCACAGAATGTATTAACATCACAGGATGTATTAACATCATCACAGAATGTATTAACATCACAGAATGTATTAACATCACAGGATGTATTACCATCATCACCGAATGTATTAACATCACAGAATGTATTAACATCATCACAGAATGTATTAACATCACAGAATGTATTAACATCACAGGATGTATTACCATCATCACCGAATGTATTAACATCACAGAATGTATTAACATCACAGAATATATTAACATCATCACAGAATGTATTAACATCACAGGATGTATTAACATCATCACAGAATGTATTAACATCACAGAATATATTAACATCATCACAGAATGTATTAACATCACAGAATATATTAACATCATCACAGAATGTATTAACATCATCACAGAATGTATTAACATCACAGGATGTATTAACATCATCACAGAATATATTAACATCATCACAGAATGTATTAACATCACAGGATGTATTAACATCATCACAGGATGTATTAACATCATCACAGAATGTATTAACATCATCACAGAATGTATTAACATCACAGAATGTATTAACATCATCACAGGATGTATTAACATCATCACAGAATGTATTAACATCACAGGATGTATTAACATCATCACAGAATGTATTAACATCACAGGATGTATTAACATCATCACAGAATGTATTAACATCACAGGATGTATTAACATCATCACAGAATGTATTAACATCACAGGATGTATTAACATCACAGAATGTATTAACATCACAGAATGTATTAACATCACAGGATTATTAACATCATCACAGAATGTATTAACATCACAGGATGTATTAACATCATCACAGAATGTATTAACATCACAGGATGTATTAACATCACAGAATGTATTAACATCACAGAATGTATTAACATCACAGGATGTATTAACATCATCACAGAATGTATTAACATTACAGAATATATTAACATCATCACAGAATGTATTAACATCACAGAATATATTAACATCATCACAGAATGTATTAACATCATCACAGAATGTATTAACATCACAGGATGTATTAACATCGTCACAGAATGTATTAACATCACAGGATGTATTAACATCACAGAATGTATTAACATCACAGGATGTATTAACATCATCACAGAATGTATTAACATCACAGGATGTATTAACATCATCACAGGATGTATTAACATCATCACAGAATGTATTAACATCATCACAGAATGTATTAACATCACAGGATGTATTAACATCATCACAGGATGTATTAACATCATCACATAATGTATTAACATCATCACAGAATGTATTAACATCACAGGATGTATTAACATCATCACAGAATGTATTAACATCACAGGATGTATTAACATCATCACAGAATGTATTAACATCACAGGATGTATTAACATCATCACAGAATGTATTAACATCACAGGATATATTAACATCATCACAGGATGTATTAACATCATCACAGAATGTATTAACATCATCACAGAATGTATTAACATCACAGGATGTATTAACATCATCACAGGATGTATTAACATCATCACAGGATGTATTAACATCATCACAGGATATATTAACATCATCACAGGATGTATTAACATCATCACAGAATGTATTAACATCATCACAGGATGTATTAACATCATCACAGAATGTATTAACATCATCACAGAATATATTAACATCATCACAGAATGTATTAACATCACAGAATATATTAACATCATCACAGAATGTATTAACATCACAGAATATATTAACATCATCACAGGATGTATTAACATCATCACAGAATGTATTAACATCACAGAATATATTAACATCATCACAGAATGTATTAACATCACAGAATGTATTAACATCATCACAGAATGTATTAACATCACAGAATGCATAAAGCCTCTACCTTGTTATGCAACTGCTATTGTAATGATTTGTATGTTCTTAGTTGTGGGAATGTGTGATGTGATGTCAGAAGGTGAATTCACCAATTTGTAAGTCACTCTGGATAAGAGCGTCTGCTAAATGACTTAAATGTAAATGCAAATGTAAATGTGCATTTGTTTTGTGTCCATCCTAGACTGTGGTACTGTATATGCACATTGATACATAGGTTACATCCACATTGTCTGTATCCAAAAAAGGGTGTTTAAACAGTAGCTCAATAGGAAATTATGTTTATGTATGGAAAACAGGGAGGAGCTGTGTGTTGCCCGACAGCTCCTGTTGTATAAGATAGGAGCTGTGTGCTGCCTGGCAGCTCCTGTTGTATAAGATAGGAGCTGTGTGCTGCTTGGCAGCTCCTGTTATATAAGATAGGAGCTGTGTGCTGCCTGGCAGCTCCTGTTGTATAAGATAGGAGCTGTGTGCTGCCTGGCAGCTCCTGTTATATAAGATAGGAGCTGTGTGTTATCTGACAGCTCATGTTATATAAGATAGGAGCTGTGTGCTGCCTGGCAGCTCCTGTTATATAAGATAGGAGCTGTGTGCTGCCTGGCAGCTCCTGTTGTATAAGATAGGAGCTGTGTGCTGCCTGGCAGCTCCTGCTATATAAGATAGGAGCTGTGTGTTATCTGACAGCTCATGTTATATAAGATAGGAGCTGTGTGCTGCCTGGCAGCTCCTGTTATATAAGATTGGAGCTGTGTGCTGCCTGGCAGCTCCTGTTATATAAGATAGGAGCTGTGTGCTGCCTGGCAGCTCCTGTTGTATAAGATAGGAGCTGTGTGTTATCTGACAGCTCATGTTATATAAGATAGGAGCTGTGTGTTATCTGACAGCTCATGTTATATAAGATAGGAGCTGTGTGCTGCCTGACAGCTCCTGTTCTTTAATGAGATAGGAGACAGATACTAGAAATGAAGAGCCAATATTGAAATGAGCGTTGAAGCAAAAAATGCAGCAATGGAATCTGTCCAGGAATGAAAGTACTGACAAGTTGAAGGGAAGGTTTTAAATGCATACACACCCAGTATTTCTCTCAGACCTCGGGGTCCCGGGGTTGGAGGAGTGCAGCCTAATCGAATTCCACTATGCTATTTTCAAGCTCAGCCTGCACGCATGTAAACCACAGTTTTTCATGTATACTGTGCTCCCTTCAAAGGGGACAGTCACCTTTTGACTCAGTTGGATAACCACGCGTTCATAACCCTGCAGGTTATATCTCCACACACACACACACACACACACACACACACACACACACACACACACACACACACACACACACACACACACACACACACACACACACACACACACACACACACACACACACACACACACACACACACACACACACACACACACACACACAACACACAATACCTTGAAAAATAAGTAGAATTCCTATCCGATCCTCCAGAGATCCAGACTACAGTACGATAGAGATGATTCAAAATCAGAAGAGAAGCTTCAGGGTTCCGCTCAGACTGTGATGGGTTCTCTTGCAATCATCAAGGCCAAAGAATATATTCTGTGGCAGTTGTGGACATAAGGGGGGGGGGGGGCGAATAGACATGCATTCAGTTTTAAATGAACATGTTTTATCTACTCATGCATATATGTAAATCGACAGCCCGTGGAAACCACAATCATTCTCCATCATTTGACTTTTCAGCATTAGTTTAGCTAAAGAGCCTTATTACACTGCAACATTTCCTAGAAACAGCCATTGTTTTATGTACCGCCAATCAATTAGGTTACATTGACCTCGTTCCCATAGCCATATTCCTTTCTTCTGACGGACACTGTCAAACACGACTCTGACATGCCTGCTGATAAGTGATGAGGTGAGATGAAAGCGATTACATATTTTTTTTTTTTTTTTTCAACAGCAGAAAGACAAGTATCGGAGATAAATGATTGATTAAATAAAAGTTATCTTTGGCAATTATTCCTTGCTGTTCTTATCAGGAATATTATGGCCGTAGAGCCGCTGTGCAGAATATTAATGAGTCTTCGCCGTTTGCCTCTCCTTGCCTTGTCCTTCTAAACGCTTGGTAGAAAAAATCAACGAAGCGTACAGAATGCTTCATCCTCAAGGAGCCACAATAACCAATAACCAGACTCAGGTTAGGCAACATTGAAGTAGCACGATGAAAAAGGTGTTGGCCGAAAGTTGGCCCCTTTAGCGTGCGAATTCAAACGTCTCCAACACTTCACTATACTTTACTATTCCTCTTCATTGTAGTAGTCACTCGTAACCTATACTCTGCACATCATGTCCATGCCTTGTGCTTGGTCCAGATTTCTGATGCTTATGATCACATCAGAGTTGAAAGCATGGGCACTGCCAGAGGGATACCAGTCCAAAGGTTTACTACTGAACTGAATGATGATGTATGCCGGGACTTCACAGCACCTGCTGGGACCCAGATGTGATGTGGCTGGTTTTTACAGGGTGGCTTGTGGAGCAATACCTCAGGGGTGTCTTACCACAGCTGGGGAGAGTAGAGGCTTCTGCCTGATTGGCACTACACATCTATCTAAGATATTGCTCTCTGGTTTAGGCTACTTTTAAATATTGGTATGCTGTAGGTGTAGAAAATGTGCATCAATGTGGGAATTGGAATGCATCAGAATGGTGGAGAAATCACTTTATTTATTCAACTAGACAAGTCAATTAAGAACACGTGTTTATTTACATTGACAGCCTACCAGGGAACAGTGTGGTACCTGCCTTGTTCAGGGGCAGAAGGACAGATTCAGGGGCAGAACAACTCAGCAACCTGCCGCCCTACACTTGAACCACTAGGCTACCTGCCACCCCTACACTTTAACCACTAGGCTACCTGCCACCCCTACACTCTAACCACTAGGCTACCTGCCACCCCTACACTTTAAACACTAGGCTACCTGCCGCCCCTACACTTTAACCACTAGGCTACCTGCCGCCCCTACACTTTAACTACTAGGCTACCTGCCACCCCTACACTCTAACCACTAGGCTACCTGCCACCCCTACACTCTAACCACTAGACTACCTGCCACCCCTACACTCTAACCACTAGGCTACCTGCCACCTCTACACTCTAACCACTAGGCTACCTGCCACCTCTACACTCTAACCACTAGGCTACCTGCCACCCCTACACTCTAACCACTAGGCTACCTGCCACCCCTACACTTTAACCACTAGGCTACCTGCCACCCCTACACTTTAACCACTAGGCTACCTGCCGCCCCTACACTTTAACCACTAGACTACGTGCCTCCCCTACACTCTAACCACTAGGCTACCTGCCGCCCCTACACTTTAACCACTAGGCTACCTGCCGCCCCTACAGTTTAACCACTAGGCTACCTGCCGCCCCTACACTTTAACCAAAATCAAATCAAATGTTATTTGTCACATACACATGGTTAGCAGGTGTTAATGCGAGTGTAGCGAAATGCTTGTGCTTCCAGTTCGACAATGCAGTAATAACCAACAAGTCATCTAACTAACAATTCCAAAACTAATATCGTATACACAGTGTAAGGGGATAAAGAATATGTACATAAAGATATGAATGAGTGATGGTGCAGAGCAGCATAGGCAAGATACAGTAGATGGTATCGAGTACAGTATATACATCTGAGATGAGTATGTAAACAAAGTGGAATAGTTAAAGTGGCTAGTGATACATGTATTACGTAAGGATGCAGTAGATGATAGAGTACAGTATATACGTATACATATGAGATGAATAATGTAGGGTATGTAAACATTATAGTAGGTAGCATTGTTTAAAGTGGCTAGTGATATATTTTACATCCTTTCCCATCAATTCCCATTATTGAAGTGGCTGGAGTTGAGTCAGTGTGTTGGCAGCAGCCACTCAATGTTAGTGGTTGCTGTTTAACAGTCTGATGGCCTTGAGATAGAAGCTGTTTTTCAGTCTCTCGGTCCCAGCTTTGATGCACCTGTACTGACCTCGCCTTCTGGATGATAGAGGGGTGAACAGGCACTAGCGGGGTGAACACCCACTAGGCTACCTGCCGCCCCTACACTTGAACCACTAGGCTACCTGCCGCCCCCACACTCTAACCACTAGGCTACCTGCCGCCCCTACAGTTTAACCACTAGGCTACCTGCCGCCCCTACACTTGAACCACTAGGCTACCTGCCG
>NW_027015414.1:0-11579 GCF_036934945.1 Oncorhynchus masou masou
ATTCGTAAATAATTCAGAATTCAGACGTTTCAGCCTCATTCACAATACCCCATGATGCCAAAGCAAAACAATCACATTTACATACAGTGCCTTGCAAAAGTTTTCATCCCCCTTGGCGTGTTTCCTATTTTGTTGCATTACAACTTGTAATTTAAATTGATTTTTATTTGGATTTCATGTTCCAAAT
Source organism: Oncorhynchus masou masou (assembly GCF_036934945.1). Taxonomy (NCBI): domain Eukaryota; kingdom Metazoa; phylum Chordata; class Actinopteri; order Salmoniformes; family Salmonidae; genus Oncorhynchus; species Oncorhynchus masou. Next base: position 188 of record NW_027015414.1, read on the forward strand.
TGGTGAAGTGAAACAAAAACAACAACAAAAAACAGAAAAGTGGTGTGTGCATATGTATTCACCCTTTGCTATGAAGCCCCTAAATAAGATCTGGTGCAGCCAATTACCTTCAGAAGTCACATAAGTAGTTAAGTCCAACTTTGTGCAATCTAGGTGTATATACACATGTACTGAAAGGTCCCAGAGTCTGCAACACAACTAAGCAAGGGGCACCATGAAGACCAAACAGCTCTCCAAGCAGGTCAGGGACAAAGATGTTGAGAAATACAGATCACTATAGGGTTGTAAAAAATATCCGAAACTTTGAACATATTATTAAAAAATGAAAAGAATATGGCACCACAACAAACCTGCCACCAAGAGAGGGCCTCCCACCAAAACTCACGGACCAGGCAAGGAGGGCATTAATCAGAGAGGCAACAAAGAGACCAAAGACAACCCTGAAGGAGCTGCAACGCTCCACAGCGGAGATTGGAGTATCTGTTCATAGGACCACTTTAAGCCGTCCACTCCACAGAGCTGGGCTTTACGGAAGAGTGGCCAGACAAAAACCATTGCTTAAAGAAACAAATGAGAAAAGACGTTTGTTTTTCGCCAAAAGGCATGTGGGAGACTCCTCAAACATATGGCAGAAGGTACTCTGGTCAGATGAGACTAAAATTGAGCTTTTTGGCCATCAAGGAAAACGCTATGACTGGTGCAAACCCAACACCTCTCATTACCCTGAAAGACCATCCCTACAGTGAAGCATAGTGGTGGCAGCATCATGCTGTGGGTATGTTTTTCATCGGCAGGGACTGGAAACTGGTCAGAATCGAAGGAATGATGGATGGCGCTAAATACAGGGAAATTCTTGAGGGAAACCTGTTTCAGCCTTCCAGAGATTTGAGACTGGGATGGAGGTTCACCTTCCTGCAGGACAATAACCTTAAGCATACTGCTAAAGCAACACTTGAGTGGTTTAAGGGGAAACATTTAAATGCCTTGGAATGGCCTAGTAAAAGTCCAGACCTCAATCCAATTGAGAATCTGTGGTATGACTTAAAGATTGCTATACACCAGCGGAACCCATCCAACTTGAAGGAGCTGGAGAAGTTTGCCTTGAAGACTGGGCAAAAATCCCAGTGGCTAGATGTGCAAAGCTATTAGAGACATACCCCAAGAGAATTGCAGCTGTAATTGCTGCAAAAGGTGGCTCTACAAACTATTGACTTTGGGGGGTGAATAGTTATGCACGCTCAAGTTTAGTTTGTTTGTCTTATTTCTTGTTTGTTTCACAATAAAATTATTTTGCATCTTCAAAGTGGTAGGAATGTTGTGTAAATCAAATGATACAAACCCACCAAAAATCAATTTTAATTCCAGGTTGTTAGGCAATAAAATAGGAAAAATGCCAAGGGGGTGAATACTTTTGCAAGCCATTGTAAGTATTCAGACCCTCTACTCAGTACTTTATTGAAGCACCTTTGGCAGCGATTACAGCATTGAGTCTTCTTGGGTATGAAGCAACAAGCTTGGCATACCTGTATTTTGGGAGTTTCTCCCATTCTTCTCAAGCTCGGTCAGATTGGATAGGGAGTGTCGCTGCACAGCTATTTTCCAGTTTCTTTAGAGATGTTGGTTCGGGTTCAAGTCCGGCCTCTGGCTGGGCCACTCAATGACATTGACAATTGTCCCGAAGCCACTCCTGTGTCGTCTTGGCTGTTTGCTGAGGGTTGATTTCCTGTTGGAAGGTGAACATTCGGAACATTCTTAGGAGTATTTCTGTGCTGCTAAGGAGTATTTCTGTCTGTAATAAAGCCCTTTTTGGGGGGAAAACTCATTCTGACTGGCTGGGGCTTGCTCCTCAGTGGGTGGCCCTGGCTGCCAAGTGGGTTGGCCTATGCCCTCCAAAGCCCAATCATGGCTTCAACCCTGCCCAGTCATCTGAAATCCATAGATTAGGGCCTTTTTGTATTTATTTCAATTGACTGATTTCCTTTTATGTACTGGAGCTCAGTAAAATCTCTGAAATTGTTGCATGTTGCATTTATATTTTTGTCCGGTATACAGTACCAGTAAAATGTTTGGACAACTCATTCCAGGGTTTTTCTTAATTTTTTACTATTTTCTACATTGTAGAATGATAGTGAAAACATTTAAACTATGAAATAACACATGAAATGTACTACAAATGTAAATATTTTTTAAAATATTTTAGATACTTCAAAGTAGTCACCCTTTTGCCTTGATGACAGTTTTCCTTCCAACTCCATCTCAATTGGTTTGAGGTCGGGTGATTGTGGAGGCAGGTTGTCTGTGGCAGCACTCCATCAATCTCCTTCTTGGACAAAATAGCCCTTACACAGCCTGGAGATTTGTTAGGTCATTGTCCTGCTAAAAACAAATTGTCCCACTAAGCACAAACTAGATGGTGTATTACTGAAGAATGCTATGTTAGCCATGCTGCTTAAGTGTGCCTTGAATTATAGATAAATCACAGATAGTATCACCAGTATAGCATCCCCACACCATCATAACTCCTCCTCCATGCTTCACGGTGGGAACTACACATGCAGAGATCATCCGTTCACCTATTCTGCGTCTCACAAAGATTTTACCGTTATTTAACTAGGCAAGTCAGTTAAGAACAAATTCTTATTTTCAATGATGGCCTAGGAACAGTGGGTTAACTGCCTGTTCAGGGGCAGAACGACAGATTTGTACCTTGTCAGCTTGGGGATTTGAACTTGCAATCTTCCAGTTACTAGTCCAACGCTCTAACCACTAGGCTATCCTGCCTCCCCGATACAGTGGTTGGAACAAAAATATCACATTTGGACTCATCAGACAAAAGGACAGATTTCCGCCGGTCTAATGTCAATAGCTCGTGTTTCTTGGCCCAAGCAAGTCTCTTCTTCTTATTGGTGTCCTTTATTGGTGGTTTCTTTGCAGCAGTTCGACCATGGCCTGATTCCTCTGAACAGTTGATGTTGAGATGTCTGTTACTTGAACTCTGTGAAGCATTTATTTGGGCTGCAATCTGAGGTGCAGTTAACTCTAACTTATCCTCTGCAGCAAAGGTAACTCTGGGTCTTCCTTTCCTTAGTCGGTCCTCATGAGAGCCAGTTTCATCATAGCGCTGGATGGTTTTGCGACTGCACATTTAAGAAACTTTCAAAGTTCTTGATATTTTCCAGATTCACTGACCTTCATATCTTAAAGTAATGGACTGTCATTTCTCTTTGCTTTTTGAGCTGTTCTTGCTATAATATGGACATGGTCTTTTACCATATAGGGCTATCTACTGTGTACCACCACTAACTTCTCATAATACAACTGATTGGCTCAAATTACACATTAACTTTTAACAATGCACACCTGTTAATTGAAATGCATTCCAGGTGACTACCTCATGAAGCTGGTTGAGAGAATGCCAAGAGTGTGCAAAGCTGTCATCAAAGCAAAGGATGGCTACTTTGAAGAATCTCAAATATAAAATCTATTTTGATTTAACACTTTTGGTTACTTCATGATTGGATATGTGTTATTTCATTGTTTTGATGTCTTCACTATAATGTAGAAAATAGTAAAAATAAAGAACAACCCTGGAATGAGTAGGTGTGTTCAAACTTTTAACTGGTTCTGTATATCTGTATTTCTCCTGTAGAAATGCTTACAGGTTAGGTTTACTTGTATATCAACCCTGGGTCCTTGAAAAGCGCTATCTAAGTTCCTATTATTATAAGCATAGGAATGAAGTAGGACCTGCACACATGATTGCTCCATCACGTAATTAGGCCAGTAAATATTCATCAGGATAGTCAATATGCACATGGTTTAGATCTTTGTCAGGTCCTTACATCCTGGCATTAACATGGTCCTTACTGTCAGCAACAAAGGGGTTCAAACCATCATTGACTGGAATGATGTGCTGCTTTACCACTTTGTTTGTAGCATGTGTTATTTATCTCCTGGCACTTGCTGTCCAGGCCTTGGCTTTTCACTACATCAGGTAAAAGCTCAGAGTCAAATTGCCTGTAGCTTTAGGGAAAATTATGTATGGTACCCCTACTACACACACACAAAGCAGAGACGACACACACAGCAGAGACACACACATTGCCTAACGAGGGGAGAGATTAAGTTGTTACCCTCTGCTGGCTACACAGCGATTAGCATTATAACCCTGACTGACGTTTACCAAGTAGTTCTCTTCTGCCCTGCTGCCTTTCATTGTCCAGATGACTGAGGCAGGGGTGTGTGAAAAGGCTGCACGGATGGGAAATATGCATTAAGGGCAGTGCACAGACGGCTCCAATTAGTTCACGTTTTAATTGAATTTATTTTGGGTAACAGACATATACCACAAAATGTACAATGTGGACCCAGAGGATATCACTTGGAATTATTAATTAAAATGCTGGTTTCCAAAGTGGTCTTCGATGGTAAAAATAATAATGATACATATAATGATTAAAAGACAACACCAAATTACAAACAACCATAAATACATTAATTTATATTGACATCCTAAAAAGTGGTACTATTCACTGCACTTTTCCCTAACCTTAAAAACCAACCATATTAATTTAAAGCAATTTATTCATTGCACATCATACCTACAGTACAGTATCATTCATACACTTGACCAGCGGAAGGGGGCACAAGGGGCAGTGGAGTGGTTTCTCTTAAGACAACTTTGTCCAAATGAAAACCTTTGCCTGCTTTTTAAAGCTTGTACTTTTTCTTTGCTTGACCTCCAAGGAAGGCTATTCCATAGACAAATGCCTGTATAGAAACACGTGCTCCTCACAGTACTGTTTACTCTTGGGATTTTACAAGACATAACACTACTGTAGCTCTGGTATTGTAACTGTGTTGGTTAAAGACCATATCAATGTTGTTTTTCATGTAACCTGGGGCACGATCATTTAAGGTGTCATACATATGATTGAAGTTGTTCCACTCTGGACTCCAAAGGCAACAAGCCCACCTCCCGGGAACTGTACCCCTATGTGGATCCTAGGGGGCACATTTAGCTGATAACATTAACATTATTTTGTATGACCTGCATTCCCTTTTTCATCTTTTTTGATATCCCACTATACCAAGCAGAGCAGGCATAACCAAAATGCCACTGAATCAAGGCTGAGACAAGCAGTTTCTTAGCTTTGATGTTAAAATATCCAGTGTTACTATGTTAAAATATCAATTTGTTTGCCATTTTAGAAAGAACTTTAGCAGAAATCAGGTCTCTATAAAGGGATTGCTCTAGGGACACACAAAGATAAATTACACTTGTTTTAGATTCAATCTCCTTGCCTGCACAGTTGACCTTTTATCTTGTCAAACCTAAGCAATCTACATTCTGTTCTAAACAAAATTGATTCAGTTGTTCCCAAATGTAGTGACAATTTGTTGTCCGTCAACCAATCTCTAACAAAATGCAATTTCTTACTCAGGGTCTCTTCTGTCAAATTTATTTATAAAGCCCTTCTTACATCAGCTGATATCTCAAAGTGCTGTGCAGAAACCCAGCCTAAAACCCCAAACAGCAAGCAATGCAGGTGTAGAAGCACTGTGGCTAGGAACAACTCCCTAGGAAGAAACCTAGAGAGGAACCAGGCTATGAGGGGTGTCCAGTCTTCTTCTGGCTTTGTAAACTGTATCCTTCCCTGATACCAGTATGGCTGTGTCATCAGCATAAAGCAGGAATTTGCACTTTAGTGTGTCTAGCATATCATTAACCTGTAAATAAGATGGGCCCTAAAATGTATCCTTGCTGTACTCCACAGGATATTTCTTTAGCCTCTGACAGAACATCACCAACATTACATACTTGTGTTCTGTTGGTCAGATAAGACCTAAACCAATTCACCGCTACATCATTTTAGACCCAAACATTTCAGTTTCATCAGGAGAATATCATGGTCCACAGTGTCAAAAGCTTTTGCAAGTCTAACATGACCATACCTGTATAGTTCCCCTTCTATTTCAGGCTCACTGTATAGACACATTCCTCCCATGTCTCTGACTCATTGCTCATTAATCCCCTATTACAGAAAAAACACTTTTCGTGGATCGTTATTGACTTTTCGTCCTCTTATCCTCTCGTACTCTATTGACGTCTTGTCATCTGTCTCTGCGTTGTGTATTTATCTTCAAAATATTCTTATACTCTGGTCAAAAAGGTGGATAAGTATCAGTGGAATGAGCTGTTCTAAAGCCAGATTGGAGTTCATAAATAAGTTTGTGCCCAAGAAGGTATCCATCAAGGTATCCCTATTTTCCATTGCAAAACCTTAATGGATACGACCCTGGTGTAATGCCTTTTCTATATTTTCTATTTCCAGGTATCTCACTGACTTCCCGCACTGCGGGAATGGTGCTGATGCTGCAACACTAACTGTACAAGGAAAGGGGTGGCGTGCTAATGTCAACCTCTGCATCCAAATCAAATCAAATCAAATCAAATTTATTTATATAGCCCTTTGTACATCAGCTGATATCTCAAAGTGCTGTACAGAAACCCAGCCTAAAACCCCAAACAGCAAGCAATGCAGGTGTAGAAGCACGGTGGCTAGGAAAAACTCCCTAGAAAAGCCAAAACCTAGGAAGAAACCTAGAGAGGAACCAGGCTATGTGGGGTGGCCAGTCCTCTTCTGGCTGTGCCGGGTAGAGATTATAACAGAACATGGCCAAGATGTTCAAATGTTCATAAATGACCAGCATGGTCGAAATAATAATAAGGCAGAACAGTTGAAACTGGAGCAGCAGCACGGCCAGGTGGACTGGGGACAGCAAGGAGTCATCATGTCAAGTAGTCCTGGGGCATGGTCCTAGGGCTCAGGTCAGTTGAAACTGGAGCAGCAGCACGGCCAGGTGGACTGGGGACAGCAAGGAGTCATCATGTCAGGTAGTCCTGGGGCATGGTCCTAGGGCTCAGGTCCTCCGAGAGAGAGAGAAGGAGAGAATTAGAGAACGCACACTTAGATTCACACAGGACACCGAATTGGACAGGAGAAGTACTCCAGATATAACAAACTGACCCCAGCCCCCGACACATAAACTACTGCAGCATAAATACTGGAGGCTGAGACAGGAGGGGTCAGGAGACACTGTGGCCCCACCCGAGGACACCCCGGACAGGGCCAAACAGGAAGGATATAACCCCACCCACTTTGCCAAAGCACAGCCCCCACACCACTGGAGGGATATCTTCAACCACCAACTTACCATCCTGAGACAAAGCTGAGTATAGCCCGCAAAGATCTCCGCCACGGCACAACCCAAGGGGGGGCGCCAACCCAGACAGGATGACCACATCAGTGAATCAACCCACTCAGGTGACGCACCCCCTCCAGGGACGGCATGAGAGAGCCCCAGCAAGCCAGTGACTCAGCCCCGTAATAGGGTTAGAGGCAGAGAATCCCAGTGGAAAGAGGGGAACCGGCCAGGCAGAGACAGCAAGGGTGGTTCGTTGCTCCAGAGCCTTTCCGTTCACCTTCCCACTCCTGGGCCAGACTACACTCAATCATATGACCCACTGAAGAGATGAGTCTTCAGTAAAGACTTAAAGGTTGAGACCGAGTTTGCGTCTCTGACATGGGTAGGCAGACCGTTCCATAAAAATGGAGCTCTATAGGAGAAAGCCCTGCCTCCAGCTGTTTGCTTAGAAATTCTAGGGACAATTAGGAGGCCTGCGTCTTGTGACCGTAGCGTACGTGTAGGTATGTACGGCAGGACCAAATCAGAGAGAGGTAGGAGCAAGCCCATGCAATGCTTTGTAGGTTAGCAGTAAAACCTTGAAATCAGCCCTTGCTTTGACAGGAAGCCAGTGTAGGGAGGCTAGCACTGGAGTAATATGATCAAATTTTTTGGTTCTAGTCAGGATTCTAGCAGCCGTATTTAGCACTAACTGAAGTTTATTTAGTGCTTTATCCGGGTAGCCGGAAAGTAGAGCATTGCAGTAGTCTAACCTAGAAGTGACAAAAGCATGGATTAATTTTTCTGCATCATTTTTGGACAAAGTTTCTGATTTTTGCAATGTTACGTAGATGGAAAAAAGCTGTCCTTGAAATGGTCTTGATATGTTCTTCAAAAGAGAGATCAGGGTCCAGGGTAACGCCGAGGTCCTTCACAGTTTTATTTGAGATGACTGTACAACCATTAAGATTAATTGTCAGATTCAACAGAAGATCTCTTTGTTTCTTGGGACCTAGAACAAGCATCTCTGTTTTATCCGAGTTTAAAGTAGAAAGTTTGCTGCCATCCACTTCCTTATGTCTGAAACACATGCTTCTAGCGAGGGCAATTTTGGGGCTTCACCATGTTTCATTGAAATGTACAGCTGTGTATCATCCGCATAGCAGTGAAAGTTAACATTATGTTTTCGAATAACATCCCCAAGAGGTAAAATATATAGTGAAAACAACAGCGGTCCTAAAACGGAACCTTGAGGAACACCGAAATTTACAGTTGATTTGTCAGAGGACAAACCATCCACAGAGACAAACTGATATCTTTCCGACAGATAAGATCTAAACCAGGCCAGAACTTGTCCGTGTAGACCAATTTGGGTTTCCAATCTCTCCAAAAGAATGTGGTGATCGATGGTATCAAAAGCAGCACTAAGGTCTAGGAGCACGAGGACAGATGCAGAGCCTCGGTCCGATGCCATTAAAATGTCATTTACCACCTTCACAAGTGCCGTCTCAGTGCTATGATGGGGTCTAAAACCAGACTGAAGCATTTCATATACATTGTTTGTCTTCAGGAAGGCAGTGAGTTGCTGAGCAACAGTCTTTTCTAAGATTTTTGAGAGGAATGGAAGATTCGATATAGGCCGATAGTTTTTTATATTTTCTGGGTCAAGGTTTGGCTTTTTCAAGAGAGGCTTTATTACTGCCACTTTTAGTGAGTTTGGTACACATCCGGTGGATAGAGAGCCGTTTATTATGTTCAACATAGGAGGGCCAAGCACAGGAAGCAGCTCTTTCAGTAGTTTAGTTGGAATAGGGTCCAGTAAGCAGCTTGAAGGTTTAGAGGCCATGATTATTTTCATCATTGTGTCAAGAGATATAGTACTAAAACACTTGAGCGTCTCTCTTGATCCTAGGTCCACGCAGAGTTGTGCAGACTCAGGACAACTGAGCTTTGAAGGAATACGCAGATTTAAAGAGGAGTCTGTAATTTGCTTTCTAATAATCATAATTTTTCCTCAAGAAGTTCATGAATTTATCACTGCTAAAGTGAAAGTCATCCTCTCTTGGGGAATGCTGCTTTTTAGTTAGCTTTGCGACCGTATCAAAAAGGAATTTTGGATTGTTCTTATTGTCCTCAATTAAGTTAGAAAAATAGGATGATCGAGCAGCAGTAAGGGCTCTTCGGTACTGCACGGTACTGTCTTTCCAAGCTAGACGGAAGACTTCCAGTTTGGTGTGGCGCCATTTCCGTTCCAATTTTCTGGAAGCTTGCTTCAGAGCTCGGGTATTTTCTGTGTACCAGGGAGCTAGTTTCTTATGAGAAATGTTTTTAGTTTTTAGGGGTGCAACTGCATCTAGGGTATTGCGCAAGGTTAAATTGAGTTCCTCAGTTAGGTGGTTAACTGATTTTTGTCCTCTGGTGTCATTGGGTAGACAGAGGGAATCTGGAAGGACATCAAGGAATCTTTGTGTTGTCTGTGAATTTATAGCACGACTTTTGATGTTCCTTGGTTGGGGTCTGAGCAGATTATTTGTTGCAATTGCAAACGTAATAAAATGGTGGTCCGATAGTCCTGGATTATGAGGAAAAACATTAAGATCCACAACATTTATTCCATGGGACAAAACTAGGTCCAGCGTATGACTGTGACAGTGAGTGGGTCCAGAGACATGTTGGACAAAACCCACTGAGTCGATGATGGCTCCGAAAGCCTTTTGGAGTGGGTCTGTGGACTTTTCCATGTGAATATTAACGTCACCAAAGATTAGAATATTATCTGCTATGACTACAAGGTCCGATAGGAATTCAGGGAACTCAGTGAGGAACGCTGTATATGACCCAGGAGGCCTGTAAACAGTAGCTATAAAAAGTGATTGAGTAGGCTGCATAGATTTCATGACTAGAAGCTCAAAAGGCGAAAACGTCATTTTTTTTTTTTTTTGTAAATTGAAATTTGCTATCGTAAATGTTAGCAACACCTCCCTTTGCGGGATGCACGGGGATATGGTCACTAGTGTAGCCAGGAGGTGAGGCCTCATTTAACACAGTAAATTCATCAGGCTTAAGCCATGTTTCAGTCAGGCCAATCACATCAAGATTATGATCAGTGATTAGTTCATTGACTATAATTGCCTTTGAAGTAAGGGATCTAACATTAAGTAGCCCTATTTTGAGATGTGAGGTATCATGATCTCTTTCAATAATGACAGGAATGGAGGTGGTCTTTATTCTAGTGAGATTGCTAAGGCGAACACCGCCATGTTTAGTTTTGCGCAACCTAGGTCGAGGCACAGACACGGTCTCAATGGTAATAGCTGAGCTGACTACACTGACTATGCTAGTGGCAGACTCCACTATGCTGGCAGGCTGGCTAACAGCCTGCTGCCTGGCCTGCACCCTATTTCATTGTGGAGCTAGAGGAGTTAGAGCCCTGTCTATGTTGGTAGATAAGATGAGAGCACCCCTCCAGCTTGGATGGAGTCCGTCACTCCTCAGCAGGTCAGGCTTGGTCCTGTTTGTGGGTGAGTCCCAAAAAGAGGGCCAATTATCTACAAATTCTAACTTTCGGAGGGGCAGAAAACAGTTTTCAACCAGCGATTGAGTTGTGAGACTCTGCTGTAGAGCTCATCACTCCCCTAACTGGGAGGGGGCCAGAGACAATTACTCGATGCCGACACATCTTTCTAGCTGATTTACACGCAGAAGCTATGTTGCGCTTGGTGATCTCTGACTGTTTCATCCTAACATCGTTGGTGCCGACGTGGATAACAATATCTCTATACTCTCTACACTCGCCAGTTTTAGCTTTAGCCAGCACCATCTTCAGATTAGCCTTAACGTCGGTAGCCCTGCCCCGGTAAACAGTGTATGATCGCTGGATGATTCGTTTTAAGTCTAATACTGCGGGTAATGGAGTCGCCAATGACTAGAGTTTTCAATTTGTCAGAGCTAATGGTGGGAAGCTTCGGCGTCTCAGACCCCGTAACGGGAGGAGTATAGACCAGAGAAGGCTCGGCCTCTGACTCCGACTCGCTACTTAATGGGGAAAACCGGTTGAAAGTTTCTGTCGGCTGAATGAGCGACACCGGTTGAGCGTTCCTACAGCATTTCCTTCCAGAAACCGTGAGAAAGTTGTCCGGCTGCGGGGACTGTGCCAGGGGATTTATACTACTATCTGTACTTGCTGGTGGCACAGACGCTGTTT
>NW_027015415.1:0-11576 GCF_036934945.1 Oncorhynchus masou masou
TTTAAACCAGTTTTACCGCCCAAATAGGTCCACAGACGATGCAATCTCAACCACCCTAACCCATCTGGACAAGAGGAATACCTATGTGAGAATGCTGTTCATCGACTACAGCTCGGCATTCAACACCATAGTACCCTCCAAGCTCATCATCAAGCTCGAGACCCTGGGTCTCAACCCGCCCTGTGCAACTGGGTACTGGACTTCCTGACGGGCCGCCCCCAGGTGGTGAGGGTAGGTAACAGCATCTCCTCCCCGCTGATCCTCAACACTGGGGCCCCACAAGGGTGCGTTCTGAGCCCTCTCCTGTACTCCCTGTTCACCCACGACTGCATGGCCACGCACGCCTCCAACTCAATCATCAAGTTTGCGGACGACACAACAGTGGTAGGCTTGATTACCAACAACGACGAGACGGCCTACAGGGAGGAGGTGAGGGCCCTCGGAGTGTGGTGTCAGGAAAATAACCTCACACTCAACGTCAACAAAACTAAGGAGATAATTGTGGACTTCAGGAAACAGCAGAGGGAACACCCCCCTATCCACATCGATGGAACAGTAGTGGAGAGGGTAGCAAGTTTTAAGTTCCTCGGCATACACATCACAGACAAACTGAATTGGTCCACTCACACAGACAGCATCGTGAAGAAGGCGCAGCAGCGCCTCTTCAACCTCAGGAGGCTGAAGAAATTCGGCTTGTCACCAAAAGCACTCACAAACTTCTACAGATGCACAATCGAGAGCATCCTGGCGGGCTGTATCACCGCCTGGTACGGCAACTGCTCCGCCCTCAACCGTAAGGCTCTCCAGAGGGTAGTGAGGTCTGCACAACGCATCACCGGGGCAAACTACCTGCCCTCCAGGACACCTACACCACCCGATGTTACAGGAAGGCCATAAAGATCATCAAGGACATCAACCACCCGAGCCACTGCCTGTTCACCCCGCTATCATCCAGAAGGCGAGGTCAGTACAGGTGCATCAAAGCTGGGACCGAGAGACTGAAAAACAGCTTCTATCTCAAGGCCATCAGACTGTTAAACAGCCACCACTAACATTGAGTGGCTGCTGCCAACACACTGACACTGACTCAACTCCAGCCACTTTAATAATGGGAATTGATGGGAAATTGATGTAAATATATCACTAGCCACTTTAAACAATGCTACCTTATATAATGTTACTTACCCTACATTATTCATCTCATATGCATACGTATATACTGTACTCTATATCATCGACTGCATCCTTATGTAATACATGTATCACTAGCCACTTCAACTATGCCACTTTGTTTACATACTCATCTCATATGTATATACTGTACTCGATACCATCTACTGTATCTTGCCTATGCTGCTCTGTATCATCACTCATTCATATATCCTTATGTACATATTCTTTATCCCCTTACACTGTGTATAAGACAGTAGTTTAGGAATTGTTAGTTAGATTACTTGTTGGTTATTACTGCATTGTCAGAACTAGAAGCACAAGCATTTCGCTACACTCGCATTAACATCTGCTAACCATGTGTATGTGACAAATAAAATTTGATTTGATTTTAAATGTCATTAAAAATGTAATCTACATCATCTCCAAAAGTCATTATTTATTATGAGAGGGCCATAAACAATAGATAGAAATGCTGCATAGTGTTCACCTTTAAAACCAGTTAAATGTCATTAAAAATGTAATCTAGATAATCTCCAAAGTCATTATTTATTATGAGAGGGCCATAAACAATAGATAGAAATGCTGCATAGTGTTCACCTTTAAAACCAGTTAAATGTCATTAAAAATGTAATCTAGATAATCTCCAAAGTCATTATTTATTATGAGAGGGCCATAAACAATAGATAGAAATGCTGCATAGTGTTCACCTTTAAAACCAGTTAAATGTCATTAAAAATGTAATCTAGATAATCTCAAAGTCATTATTTATTATGAGAGGGCCATAAACAATAGATAGAAATGCTGCATACTGTTCACCTTTAAAACCAGTTAAATGTCATTAAAAATGTAATCTAGATAATCTCCAAAGTCATTATTTATTATGAGAGGGCCATAAACAATAGATAGAAATGCTGCATAGTGTTCACCTTTAAAACCAGTTAAATGTCATTAAAAATGTAATCTACATCATCTCCAAAGTCATTATTTATTATGAGAGGGCCATAAACAATAGATAGAAATGCTGCATAGTGTTCACCTTTAAAACCAGTTAAATGTCATTAAAAATGTAATCTACATCATCTCCAAAGTCATTATTTATTATGAGAGGGCCATAAACAATAGATAGAAATGCTGCATAGTGTTCACCTTTAAAACCAGTTAAATGTCATTAAAAATGTAATCTACATCATCTCCAAAGTAATTATTTATTATGAGAGGGCCATAAACAATAGATAGAAATGCTGCATAGTGTTCACCTTTAAAACCAGTTAAATGTCATTAAAAATGTAATCTACATCATCTCCAAAGTAATTATTTATTATGAGAGGGCCATAAACAATAGATAGAAATGCTGCATAGTGTTCACCTTTAAAACCAGTTAAATGTCATTAAAAATGTAATCTACATCATCTCCAAAGTAATTATTTATTATGAGAGGGCCATAAACAATAGATAGAAATGCTGCATAGTGTTCACCTTTAAAACCAGTTAAATGTCATTAAAAATGTAATCTACATCATCTCCAAAGTAATTATTTATTATGAGAGGGCCATAAACAATAGATAGAAATGCTGCATAGTGTTCACCTTTAAAACCAGTTAAATGTCATTAAAAATGTAATCTAGATAATCTCCAAAGTCATTATTTATTATGAGAGGGCCATAAACAATAGATAGAAATGCTGCATACTCCAAAAAAGTTACAAATCTCACCTTTCTGCAAAACAAAAATGGATTTGTATGTTTAGTGTTGGAGTAAACGTGCATATTTTCTGAAGCTCTTTCTCAATGAAAAGATCTGCCCCCTCATCGCTGTGAAAGTCTCGCAGAGCCTGACTTCCTGGACTCGTTAAGAACTCGCCTTTCATATCGTATGAATCTTGTACGTCCTTGACAAACAGAATGTTTTTGTTTTTTTTAATCTCGGAATTATTTTAGATGAATGGCTATAAAAATCGATTTCTGAACGTGCTATAGTGATGAAACCACTGTCTACTGCTGCGCTACGACGTAGCGATCGCAGGCATGTGCTTTGTCAGTGACTGTGACGTAGGGTTCAGTCAGGAGTTGATGGACAGTCGGAAGAGCGAATTAAATGGTAGGAGGGACATCCCGGCTTCAAGTGGTTTCAGATTTCACTTCCCTACGTCACACATTTGCTCAGAAAATAAACTCTGTGCAATTTTGAACACTTTTTTTTCCTTCATAAAGAGTCTAACCTGAGGTGTGTTGCTCAATCATTTTGTGAGCTATTGATGTTTGAATGTCTGAATGTCTGGCGAGTATCCAGTGAAGCCATAGAAAACCACTAGAGGGCACTGTGCTCCGTCATATCGATGGGACCAGGCTTCCAGGCTTCAGTAAAAGTCATGCATCATTATCAGGGCTGTTATTCAGCTCCTAGGGACAGGAGAGACAAACATAGTTCCCTCTGTAGTTATTCAGCTCCTATGTGAGTCAGTCTTTAGGTCTCTGCTCCTTATTTGAGTTCTTAGTTGGTCTAGTTGGAATACCTAGGATAGGATAAAGTAATCCTTCTCACCCCCCACCCCCCCTTAAATGATTTAGATGCACTATTGTAAAGTGGCTGTTCCACTGGATGTCATAAGGTGAATTCACCAATTTGTAAGTCGCTCTGGATAAGAGCGTCTGCCAAATGACTTAAATGTAAATGTAAATGTTCTTATTTATCCTATCTATCTATCTCTTCTATAATATCCTATCTATCCTATCCTATCTATCCTTTCCTTTCCTATCTATCTCTTCTATAATATCCTATCTATCCTTTCCTATCCCATCCTATCCTATCTATCTCTTCTATAATATCCTATCTATCCTTTCCTATCCTATCTATCTCTTCTATAATATCCTATCTATCCTTTCCTATCCCATCCTATCCTATCCTATCCATCCTATCCCATCCTATCCTATCCACCCTATCCCATCCTATCCTATCCCATCCCATCCTATCCTATCCTATCCTATCCTATCCCATCCTATCCTATCCCATCCTATCTATCCCATCCTATCTTATCCCATCCTATCTATCCCATCCCATCCCATCCTATCCCATCCTATCCTATCCATCCTATCCCATCCTATCCTATCCACCCTATCCCATCCTATCCTATCCCATCCTATCTATGCTTTCCTATCCTATCTATCTCTTCTATAATATCCTATCTATCCCATCCTATCCTATCCTATCCATCCTATCCCATCCTATCCTATCCACCCTATCCCATCCTATCCTATCCCATCCTATCTATCCTTTCCTATCCTATCTATCTATTCTATAATATCCTATCTATCCTATCCTATCCTATCCTACCCATTGAGAGTTCAAACCCCCGAGCTGACAAGGTACAAATCTGTCGTTCTGCCCCCGAACAGGCAGTTAACCTACTGTTCCTAGACCAGTTAACCCACTGTTCCTAGACCAGTTAACCCACTGTTCCCAGGCCATCATTGAAAATAAGAATTTGTTCTTAACTGACTTGCCTGGTTAAATAAAGGTAAAATTAAAAAATCCCATCCTATCCTATCCCATCCTATCTATCCTATCCTACCCATCCCATCCTATCCTACCCATCCTATCCCATCCTATCCCATCCTATCCTATCCCATCCTATCCTATCCCATCCTATCCCATCCTATCCCATCCTATCCTATCCCATCCTATCTATCCCATCCTATCCTATCCCATCCTATCCCATCCTATCCCATCATATCTATCCCATCCCATCCTATCCTATCCTATCCCATCCTATCCCATCCTATCCCATCCCATCCCATCCCATCCCATCCTATCCCATCCCATCCCATCCCATCCCATCCCATCCCATCCCATCCCATCCCATCCCATCCCATCCCATCCTATCCTATCCTATCCCATCCCATCCCATCCTATCTATCCCATCCTATCCCATCCCATCCCATCCCATCCCATCCTATCCTATCCTATCCCATCCCATCCTATCCTATCCTATCCCATCCCATCCCATCCTATCCTATCCCATCCTATCTATCCCATCCCATCCTATCCTATCTATCCCATCCTATCCCATCCTATCCCATCCTATCCTATCCTATCCTATCCCATCCTATCTATCCCATCCCATCCTATCCTATCCCATCCCATCCCATCCTATCCTATCCCATCCTATCCCATCCTATCTATCCCATCCCATCCTATCCTATCCCATCCCATCCCATCCTATCCCATCCTATCCTATCCCATCCCATCCCATCCTATCCCATCCTATCTATCCCATCCTATCCTATCCTATCTATCCCATCTTATCCTATCCCATCCTATCCCATCCTATCCCATCCTATCCTATCCTATCCTATCCCATCCTATCCTATCCTATCCTATCCTATCCTATCCTATCCTATGAATCAGAATCCTATCCTATGAATCCTATCCTATCCTATCCCATCCTATCCCATCCCATCCCATCCCATCCTATCTATCCCATCTTATCCTATCCCATCCTATCCCATCCTATCCCATCCTATCATATCCTATCCCATCCCATCCTATCCTATCCTATCCTATCCTATGAATCAGAATCCTATCCTATGAATCCTATCCTATCCTATCCCATCCTATCCTATCCCATCCCATCCCATCCTATCCTATCCTATCCTATCCAATCCTATCTATCCCATCCTATCCTATGAATCAGAATCCTATCCTATGAATCCTATCCTATCCTATCCCATCCTATCCCATCCCATCCCATCCTATCCTATCCCATCCCATCCCATCCTATCTATCCCATCCTATCCTATCCCATCCTATCCTATCCCATCCTATCCCATCCCATCCCATCCCATCCTATCTATCCCATCCTATCCTATCCCATCCTATCCCATCCCATCCCATCCCATCCCATCCTATCCTATCCCATCCCATCCTATCCTATCCCATCCTATCCCATCCCATCCTATCCTATCCTATCCCATCCCATCCCATCCTATCCTATCCCATCCCATCCCATCCTATCCTATCCTATCCCCATCCCATCCCATCCTATCCCATCCTATCCCATCCCATCCTATCCTATCCTATCCCATCCCATCCTATCCTATCCCATCCCATCCTATCCCATCCCATCCCATCCCATCCTATCCCATCCCATCCCATCCCATCCCATCCCATCCCATCCTATCCTATCCTATCCCATCCCATCCTATCCTATCCCATCCCATCCCATCCCATCCCATCCCATCCTATCCCATCCCATCCCATCCCATCCCATCCTATCCTATCCTATCCCATCCCATCCCATCCCATCCCATCCCATCCCATCCCATCCCATCCCATCCTATCCCATCCCATCCCATCCCATCCCATCCTATCCCATCCCATCCCATCCCATCCCATCCCATCCTATCCTATCCCATCCCATCCCATCCTATCCTATCCCATCCTATCTATCCCATCCCATCCCATCCCATCCCATCCCATCCTATCCTATCCCATCCTATCCCATCCCATCCTATCCTATCCTATCCCATCCCATCCTATCCTATCCCATCCCATCCTATCTATCCCATCCCATCCCATCCCATCCTATCCTATCCCATCCTATCCCATCCCATCCTATCCTATCCTATCCCATCCCATCCTATCCTATCCCATCCCATCCTATCTATCCCATCCCATCCCATCCCATCCCATCCCATCCCATCCTATCCTATCCCATCCCATCCCATCTTATCCTATCCCATCCTATCCCATCCCATCCTATCCTATCCTATCCCATCCCATCCTATCCTATCCCATCCCATCCTATCTATCCCATCCCATCCCATCCCATCCCATCCCATCCTATCCTATCCCATCCCATCCTATCCTATCCCATCCCATCCTATCTATCCCATCCCATCCCATCCCATCCCATCCCATCCTATCCTATCCCATCCCATCCCATCCCATCCCATCCCATCCTATCCCATCCTATCCCATCCCATCCTATCCTATCCCATCCCATCCTATCCTATCCCATCCCATCCTATCTATCCCATCCCATCCCATCCTATCCTATCTATCCCATCCCATCCTATCCTATCCCATCCCATCCCATCCCATCCCATCCCATCCCATCCCATCCCATCCTATCCTATCTATCCCATCCCATCCCATCCTATCTATCCCATCCCATCCCATCCTATCCCATCCCATCCCATCCCATCCCATCCTATCCTATCCCATCCCATCCTATCTATCCCATCCCATCCCATCCTATCCTATCTATCCCATCCCATCCTATCCTATCCCATCCTATCCCATCCCATCCCATCCCATCCCATCCCATCCCATCCCATCCCATCCCATCCCATCCTATCCCATCCCATCCCATCCCATCCTATCCTATCCCATCCTATCCCATCCCATCCTATCCTATCCTATCCCATCCCATCCCATCCTATCCCATCCCATCCCATCCCATCCTATCCTATCCTATCTATCCCATCCCATCCTATCCTATCCCATCCTATCCCATCCCATCCTATCCTATCCCATCCCATCCTATCCTATCCCATCCTATCTATCCCATCCCATCCCATCCCATCCCATCCTATCCCATCCCATCCCATCCCATCCCATCCCATCCCATCCTATCCTATCTATCCCATCCTATCTATCCCATCCCATCCTATCCTATCCCATCCCATCCTATCCTATCCTATCCCATCCCATCCTATCCTATCCCATCCCATCCTATCCCATCCCATCCCATCCTATCCTATCCCATCCCATCCCATCCCATCCCATCCCATCCTATCCCATCCTATCCCATCCCATCCCATCCCATCCTATCCCATCCCATCCTATCCCATCCCATCCCATCCCATCCTATCCTATCCTATCCTATCCCATCCTATCCCATCCCATCCTATGCCATCCCATCCCATCCTATCCCATCCTATCCCATCCCATCCCATCCTATCCCATCCCATCCTATCCCATCTTATCCTATCCTATCCCATCCCATCCCATCCCATCCTATCCTATCCTATCCCATCCCATTCCATCCTATCCCATCCCATCCTATCCCATCCCATCCTATCCCATCCCATCCCATCCTATCCTATCCTATCCTATCCCATCCTATCCTATCTATCCCATCCTATCTATCCCATCCCATCCTATCCTATCCCATCCTATCCCATCCCATCCTATCCTATCCTATCCCATCCCATCCTATCCTATCCCATCCCATCCCATCCCATCCCATCCCATCCTATCCTATCCCATCCCATCCCATCCCATCCCATCCCATCCTATCCCATCCTATCCTATCCCATCCCATCCCATCCCATCCTATCCCATCCCATCCTATCCTATCCCATCCTATCCCATCCCATCCTATCCTATCCCATCCAATCCTATCCTATCCCATCCCATCCTATCCCATCCCATCCTATCCTATCCTATCCCATCCTATCCTATCCCATCCCATCCCATCCTATCCCATCCCATCCTATCCCATCCCATCCCATCCCATCCCATCCTATCCTATCCCATCCCATCCTATCCCATCCCATCCCATCCTATCCCATCCCATCCCATCCTATCCCATCCTATCCTATCCCATCCCATCCTATCCTATCCCATCCCATCCTATCCCATCCCATCCCATCCCATCCCATCCTATCCTATCCTATCCTATCCCATCCCATCCTATCCCATCCTATCCTATCCCATCCCATCCTATCCTATCCCATCCCATCCTATCCCATCCCATCCTATCCCATCCCATCCCATCCTATCCCATCCCATCCCATCCCATCCTATCCCATCCTATCCCATCCTATCTATCCCATCCCATCCTATCCTATCCCATCCCATCCCATCCTATCCTATCCCATCCTATCCCATCCTATCTATCCCATCCCATCCTATCCTATCCCATCCCATCCCATCCTATCCCATCCTATCCTATCCCATCCCATCCCATCCTATCCCATCCTATCTATCCCATCCTATCCTATCCTATCTATCCCATCCTATCCTCCCATCCCATCCTATCCCATCCTATCCCATCCTATCCTATCCTATCCTATCCCATCCCCCCCATCCTATCCCCATCCTATCCCTATCCTATCCATCCTATCCTATCCCCATATCCCATCCTATCCCATCCCATCCCATCCCATCCTATCTATCCCATCTTATCCTATCCTATCCCATCCCATCCTATCCTCCCATCCCATCCTATCCTATCCCATCCTATCCCATCCTATCCCCTCCCTATCCTATCCTATCCTCATCCCATCCCATCCCATCCTCCTATCCTATCCCATCCTATCCTATCCCATCCCATCCTATCCCATCCCATATCCTATCCCATCCTATCCTATCCCATCCCATCCTATCTCATCCCATCCTATCCTATCCCCTATCCCATCCTCCCATCCCATCCCATCCCCCATCCCATCCTATCCCATCCTATCCCATCCCATCCCATCCTATCCTATCCCATCCCATCCCATATCCCATCTATCCTATCCCATCCCATCCCATCCCATCCCATCCCATCCCATCCTATCCCATATCCCATCCCATCCCATCCCATCCCATCCCATCCCATCCCATCCCATCCCATCCCATCCCATCCCATCCTATCCTATCCCATCCCATCCCATCCCATCCCATCCTATCCCATCCCATCCTATCCTATCCCATCCCATCCCATCCCATCCCATCCTATCCCATCCCATCCTATCCCATCCCATCCCATCCTATCCCATCCCATCATCCCATCCCCCATCCCATCCATCCTATCCTATCCCATCCCATATCCCCCCATCCCATCCTATCCTATCCCATCCCATCCCATCCCATCCCATCCCATCCCATCCCCCATCCTATCCCCCATCCCATCCCATCCTATCCCATCCTATCCCATCCCATCCTATCCCCATCCTATCCATCCCATCCCATCCCATCCCATCCCATCCTATCCCATCCCATCCTATCCTATCCCATCCCATCCCATCCTATCCCATCCCATCCTATCCCATCCCATCCCATCCCATCCTCCATCATCCCATCCTATCCCATCCCATCCCATCCCATCCCATCCCATCCCATCCCATCCTATCCCATCCCATCCCATCCTATCATCCCATCCCCCTATCCCATCCCATCCTATCCCATCCTATCCCATCC
Organism: Oncorhynchus masou masou; assembly: GCF_036934945.1. NCBI lineage: Eukaryota > Metazoa > Chordata > Actinopteri > Salmoniformes > Salmonidae > Oncorhynchus > Oncorhynchus masou. The sequence continues at coordinate 10,360 of NW_027015415.1, forward strand.
CATCCCATCCCATCCCATCCCATCCTATCCCATCCTATCTATCCCATCCCATCCTATCCTATCCCATCCCATCCTATCCTATCCCATCCCATCCTATCCTATCCCATCCCCCATCCCATCCCATCCCATCCCATCCCATCCCATCCTATCCCATCCCATCCCCCTGTCTGTCCTATCCTATCCTATCCCATCCTATCCTATCCCATCCCATCCCATCCCATCCTATCCCATCCCATCCCATCCTATCCTATCCCATCCCATCCCATCCCATCCCATCCCATCCCATCCCATCCTATCCTATCCCCTATCCCATCCCATCCTATCCTATCCCATCCCATCCTATCCCATCCCATCCTATCCTCTATCCTATCCCATCCCATCCCATCCCATCCTATCCCATCCCATCCTATCCCATATCCCATCCATCCCATCCCATCTATCCCATCCCATCCCATCCCATCCTATCCCATCCCATCCCATCCCATCCCATCCCTATCCCATCCCATCCCATCCCATCCCATCCTATCCTATCTATCCCATCCTATCCCATCCCATCCCATCCTATCCCATCCTATCCTATCCCATCCTATCCTATCCCATCCCATCCTATCTATCCCATCCCATCCTATCCTATCCCATCCCATCCTATCCCATCCCATCCTATCCTATCCCATCCCATCCCATCCCATCCCATCCCATCCCATCCCATCCCATCCTATCCTATCCTATCCCATCCCATCCCATCCCATCCCATCCCATCCTATCCCATCCTATCCCATCCCATCCCATCCCCTCTATCCCATCCTATCCATCCTATCCCATCCCATCCTATCCCATCCCATCCTATCCCATCCTATCCCATCCCATCCCATCCTATCCTATCCCATCCCATCCCATCCTATCCCATCCCATCCCATCCCATCCCATCCCATCCCATCCTATCCTATCCATCCCATCCCATCCTATCCCATCCCATCCTATCCCATCCCATCCCATCCCATCCCATCCCCCATCCTATCCTATCCCATCCCATCCCATCTATCTCTATCATCCTATCCCCATCCCATCCTATCCCATCCCATCCTATCCCATCCCATCCTATCCTATCCCATCCCATCCTATCCTATCCCCATCCCATCCTATCCTATCCTATCCCATCCTATCCTATCCTATCCCATCCCATCCCATCCCATCCCATCCCATCCCATCCTATCCTA